>NW_025885762.1:2291-3299 GCF_002878395.1 Capsicum annuum
GTCTGTGATAATGGACTTTGGTATACCAAAGTCCATTATCACAGACAATGCAACCAATCTCAATAGTCATCTAATGAAGGAGGTTTGTGAGCAATTCAAGATCGTGCATCATCATTCTACTCCTTACCGTCCTAAAGCAAATGGAGCCGTTGAAGCAGCAAACAAGAATATTAAAAAGATTCTTAGGAAAATGGTCCAAGGATCTCGACAGTGGCATGAGAAATTACCATTTGCACTTTTAGGATATCGTACAACTATCCGTACATCGACTGGCGCAACTCCTTATTTACTAGTCTATGGAACTGAAGCTGTGATACCCGCAGAAGTCGAAATTCCCTCGCTTCGAATCATTAGTGAAGCCGAAATTGAAGATACCGAATGGGTCAAGTCTAGACTAGAACAATTATCGTTAATAGGTGAAAAAAGGTTGACGGCAGTTTGCTTTGGTCAATTATACCAGCAGAGGATGGCGCGAGCTTACAATAAGAAGGTACGTCCTAGAAAATTCGAGGCCGGCCAACTTGTTGTAAAATGCATCCTTCCACACCAAGAAGAGGCTAAAGGAAAGTTTGCTCCAAACTGGCAAGGTCCATACATAGTTAAACAAGTATTATCAAATGGAGCTTTGCAACTTGCGGATCTGGATGGAAAAATGACAGAAAAAGCTATCAATGTCGATTCAGTCAAAAGATATTATATTTGACATACTTGTGCTTAACATTCTCAAGTTGAGATGACGAAAGGCCACCATTCTACTTAACTAAATGTCATTAATCCCTTGTCAGCCCTTCGAGCCTTATTTACCTTTCCTTGCTTACCCTCTTTGGAGTTAAAAAAAAAGAAGATAATGCGTTAGCATTGAACTACGTTCGACCTGATTCCTAAATGGATACGTAGGCAGCCCTATCTTGGGGTTCGGTCCGACAAAAGAAAAAATAATAAAAAAAAACTCTTGGTATTTAAAAAGATGAGATATATATCCTATTGTTACTTTTATATGGCTCTCAA
>NW_025885762.1:3399-4731 GCF_002878395.1 Capsicum annuum
TATCAAATGGAGCTTTGCAACTTGCGGATCTGGATGGAAAAATGACAGAAAAAGCTATCAATGTCGATTCAGTCAAAAGATATTATATTTGACATACTTGTGCTTAACATTCTCAAGTTGAGATGACGAAAGGCCACCATTCTACTTAACTAAATGTCATTAATCCCTTGTCAGCCCTTCGAGCCTTATTTACCTTTCCTTGCTTACCCTCTTTGGAGTTAAAAAAAAAGAAGATAATGCATTAGCATTGAACTACGTTCGACCTGATTCCTAAATGGATACGTAGGCAGCCCTATCTTGGGGTTCGGTCCGACAAAAGAAAAAATAATAAAAAAAAACTCTTGGTATTTAAAAAGATGAGATATATATCCTATTGTTACTTTTATATGGCTCTCAAGTTGTAATCTATCCTAAAAAATCCTTTTCCCTTTGTCCATTGAAGACCTTCCAATCAATTTTTGAGAATGCCAAGCCTTATGTGTTGTATATATATATATAAAAAAAAATAAAAAATCTTATTGGTGAAAACCTCAGGGGCGCCATAAGACAATGATGAACGAGACAATCGAAATTAGAGAGGTCAATTGAGAAAATCCCAGAAGGAATGACTTTAGTCAAACAAAGTTTATCATGACAGGACAAAGATCAAGAAGGATGATTTGATTTGATTGAAAGGTGCAGCCTAATTCGAGATTAAACAAATTTGAAGGATCAAATATCTACTCCAAATTGTGTGTCATGCATTATTGAAGTCAATATACACCTCCAAATAAGCTTTCTTACTTTCTATTCAAACATAATTCTTTTATTCCTTCTTTTGATTTTTCCTTATTTTATTTTTACATGCTTTTTTTTATGGGTAAGTCTCGCACCAAATGCAAAATAAAGAAAAACGCGCAAAATTGACCAGGGCTCCCAGTGAATTTGAGCAGAGATTATTGGGTGTTCACCACCTTGACAAGGACAGGGAGCCAGTTAAGATAAGTGTTACGAGCGAAGCATTTAAAAATGAAGAACAGAATCGTACTGAAACAAACAAAAATACAACGGAATTTGAAAGACAAAGATTCAAGCTCGCCAACCAATTAGTTAAATCAACTGTATCAAGTTGGGGTAGAGATAAGGAAAACCTCTAAGGAATTCAAGGCCACAAACCAACTACCAATTTTAAAACTCACAATTTTTTCTCTCTCTCTCTCTTGCTTGAACAGGGGCAAAACAATCTTGTGAAGTTTAGTAAAAAAAAAAACAAGTATAGCAAAGCTAAGTTTTCTTAAATTTTCTTTTTTTTGTTATACTCCTATAATTCTAAGTTCGTATCAATATAATTAT
>NW_025885763.1:0-3751 GCF_002878395.1 Capsicum annuum
TGTACATAAAAAAAATATGAGACCCACAAGTAGTTAAAATGGGTTGGGGCAAGAGTCTCCGGCTTCTCTCTAACTCCCCACCCCAACCCCCCATCCCCTTTTTCGCACTTCCCTTCTTCTTCTACGGCACAATTGTTCCTCAATCATGCCTAATTTACCAATAGCTCAATCAAATTCGTCAGTCTTAAATGATGTCCCCATGGAAGAGGGTAAACCCTCCTACAAAGCTATAGAGTTGAATCTATTACCCACTCTCGATTACCTTTCTGATGTCACCTTTGAAGAAGTTTTGTTTGATCAATTGGAGAGTAATTCCGTTGATCTAACTGCAGAAGACGTTTTTATGCCCCTTGGCAATCTGCAGTTACTGTCAAACCTTTTCACAAGAAATTCACACACCTCTATTTGAAAGCAAAATTAAAAGCCCTGTGGAAACCTTCCGAGCCTCTTTGTCTTATTGTTCTGGGACATAATTTCTTCACAGTGAAATTCACAGATCCGGCGAATCAAGAAGTGGACCATGGTTCATTGTGGGGAGTTTTTTATCATTGCAAAAATGGGAACTGTGCTTCATCCCTTCAACCGCCCAATAGGAAGCAACAACCATCTGGATATGCCTGCCCTAACTCCCAACGGTGTTTTATGATGCAACCATCATTAAACAAGTAGGGAGGAAATTGGGTAAGCTGTTGAAAATTGATGCATGTACGTCGACAACAATCAGAGGTCGGTATGCTAAGATCTGTATCCAAGTGGCTCTAGATCTGCCAGTTCGAATGTCAATTATCATTGGTGGCCATCATCAAGCCATAGTCTATGAAGGGGAAGATATACTTTGCAAAAAATGCAGTCTCCTCAGCCATACGGAGACTACTTGCTCAAAGTTTGTAACCCTAGTTTCCCCAAAGGATCCGGCGACATTAACTCCTTCAGTCCCACTGAAAGACCAACAAGAGGAAGGTTAGCGCACTATCTCCTTCGGGAAAAAGAAGAAATTCCTAAGTCCCTCCGGCAGCCGGGTAAAGGTGGGAAGGGATTCTCCAGGTAACATAGCTTCAGCACCTCCAGGTAAGTTCTCATCTCCTACACCCCCCTCCCCGCCTCCTGCCGATGGGAACCAATGGAAGTTCCGACAATGACGGTGCTGGACAGACCTTCTTAGGCACTGGGCCTGCCCCGAAGGGCCACAAGTATGGGCATGGCACAGTCATAGGTAGAGATTCTTTGCCCGATCCACACACTGGGGAACTAATAGTTGATGGACCTGGCCCAACAGAGGTCTCTCAAGGCCTGATTCCTCCTGTGGACAGAAACTTGGGCCACTCCATCTAACCCAAGCCCAATTTTGCTTCCATTAATATTATTAGCACGGCTTTGTCTGGGTCATCTACAGCCCCTATCCATTCTACTACTTCTATTTTTAATTCTAATATTACCCACCCTCTTAAAAATATTTCTTGCAAAAAGAATGTCTTACCTTGTGGGACCCATAGCTGCCACCTCACTTCTCTTCCTTCCACTTCTAATACTAATGATTACCGCATGTCAATGGATAAATCTTCAGTTCCCCAGTCTGAAGTGGTGGAAATCCCCACACTCAGACAATGCATTAAATTCTAATGCATTGTTTGATGGGAAAACCTTTCCTCTTCCACCCTTACTTAACATTTCTTTCTCTCAGTCTGAAACCATGCAAACTAACTCTTTTAACAAGCATGAGCTCTCCTTTTCACATGAACATGACCTCCCTTTTTTGGAGCCCCTACCATCGTACCACATCCCATCCTCTTGGTTGGAGATGTGCCTCTCCAACCATTCAATCTAGTTTCATGCACTTTGGGAGGGAAAACTCTTGACCCTCTATGTCCAGAACCCTAACTATTTGGCCCAGTTGACTCTGGATTGCTTGAGTCGAGGTCTTCAAAATTACGGTCAGAATGTTTGGATGGCAGCTCCATTTTATATCCTCAGTCCATCCTTCCAAGAAGACATCACTCCTCAGAGTTTATCACACCTAATAGCCTAAGTCAGCTCGACCCTTCCATTCTTTCCTCCACTAAATCCTTCTTTTCTAGCTCAAGGTCTAATTTTTGTGAGTCATTATGGGGCAAACCTGATCCCACAACCCTCACTCTCCCTCCCTCCACCATTTCTCTCTCAAGAAATATTAGAAAGAGAGAAAACCTTAGCATTCCTGAGGGATACCAATAGATAGTTGAGGGAAATTATAGCTCAAATGAAACTACCCAAGACGGATGTGCTCACTTTAGGAAGTCTTGTGATACAAGATCAAACACACAACAGGGATTCAATAGATCTACAAGATCAACAACAATAGAGAATCAAAGGCCCCACTCGACTTCTCTATGTTTTCAAGACAACAACAACTATATTCAACAAAGTAGATAGAGAATACAAGATTACAAAAACTATAGTGAATCAAAGAGGCCCCACACGGCTTCACTATGTCAACACATAAAAAATAAGATTACAATAACAAAAAGGTTACGGGTACATTAATAACAACAAGGAACCACGGATTCAACAAGATACAAGATAAATAGTTAGACCAAATGAAGGGACAATCTTAAGAACCCAAGAATTGTTACACTCTTGGACCCTTAAACACTATCCGCTATATAAACCTAACTCTAAGTTGACACAAGAGGGCCTTTACCTCCTCTAAACACCAATATTTCAAGCCAATATGCAAACACAAGTGAATCTTTACTTGTCTAGCCCTAGTTTCGGTTGGAGCTCTTGAGAGAGAACTAAAGTGTTGCAGATATTACAAATCTCAAAATATGATCCACCCCTTGAATAAAACCCTAAGTGGTTCTAATTATATTACATTCCCCAAAAGACTTAAAATGACAAAGGTGCCCTTTTAATGAATAAGGCTTCAAGGCCACCCCTTTAGTGCACACATAGGGGTGGTTTTTGGCTTCTCCCACACTTAAGCTTGGGTCTTATCTCGATTGCCTTTGATATACACAAAAAGGTTCCATCTACGAGAAAACACTTGTATTATCCTCTCCATCTTGAGAGAAGTTTGACCTCAAACTCAAGTAATCTTTACCCGCAAGCTCTCCTCTTCGAATAATCTTTTCTCGGCTCCTCCCAAAGTTAGGATATTCAACCAAGGGTGTCATGAGATTATCAATCTTGTTCCTTGGGATTGGATATCCTTCAACCTGCACATAAGAAGAATGGATGCTAGGCAAAGTGCTAGCATCTCGGTTAGTAAACATCAAAGGGTCTTTGTGGGCAAATCCCACTTCTTGAACTCTTGGCTCTTCCTCTTCTTCATCATCCTCACCCTTGGTTTCCTCTTCTAAACCATCACTAAGAATGATTGTCATTTCCATAAACAAGGTTACTACACACTCTTCATCAACCGGCCAAATATCTTCCACGCCTTCATCTATTTCTACCTCAGCTTCTTGCTCTCTATCTTGAGCATTTTCATCAAACTCATTCAATGCAAGCCCCATCTTCTCACCAAGGTAATATAATTTTCCTTCCATATGGATTACATTTCTCCAATTTGGGCACTCATTAGCCTTGTTCCCCCACCCTTGACATTTAAAACATTGAAATCTTTTAGGACGAGAAGTAGAATTCAGTTTACCTTCGTTTCTCAGAAGATACCTTTGGGCAGCCTTGGTCTCGGGTTGGATCAGCTTGGCCTTAGGTTTCTCCTCATTGTATGAGTCAATCTTGTCCTTGTGCCAATCCGAGGGTGATTTCC
>NW_025885764.1:0-1534 GCF_002878395.1 Capsicum annuum
GAGGTGAAATATACTCTTTTAGAAAAGACATGTTGCGCCCTAACTTGGATTGCTCAGAAGTTGAAGCACTATCTTTCGTCCTACACAACCTACCTCATATCTCGAATGGATCCTTTAAAGTATATTTTTCAAAAACCTATGCCCACAGGCAGATTGGCGAAGTGGTAGATTTTACTTACAGAATTCGACATTGTGTACGTTACTCGTACTGCTATGAAAGCGCAAGCATTGGCCGATCATTTGGCAGAGAACCCAGTTGACAATGATTATGAGCCTTTGCGAACTTACTTTCCTGATGAAGAGGTAAATTCAGTTGAGGAAGAAGTTCAAGATGATATGTATGCATGGAAATTATATTTTGGTGGGGCAGTCAATGTCAAAGGGGTAGGAATTGGGGCGGTTCTTGTCTCACCGACCGGGCATCATCATCCCGCCATAGCACGACTCCGTTTCTTTTGTACTAATAACACAGCAGAATATAAAGCTTGCATCATGGGGTTAAATATGGCAATAAATCTGGATGTGCATAAGCTAATGGTGTTGGGAGATTCCAAATTACTCATTCGACAATTTTAAGGTGAATGGGAAACGAGAGATATCAAGTTCATTCCATACAAACAGTTTGTAGAGGACCTTAGCAAAAGGTTTAAGTCTATCGAGTTTAGACATATTCCCAGATCCCATAATGAGTTGGTTGATGCCCTGGCTACCCTAGCTTCCATGCTCCCGTACCCAGGAAATACGTATTTCGACCCATTAGAGATACAGATACGAGATCAACATGGTTATTACAATATAATTGATGCAGAACCAGATAATGAACCTTGGTACTATGATATCAAACACTTCCTAAAGTCAAAAGAATATCCAATACACGCCAAAGCAGATCAAAAAAGAACCATTAAGAGACTTGCTAATGGTTTCTTCTTAAGTGGGGAGATTCTGTACAAACGAACCCCAGACTTGAACTTGTTGAGATGTGTTAATATTCAGGAAGCTGAAAGAATTATGAATGAGGTACATTCGGGGGTGTGCGGTTCGCATATGAATGGCTATGTTTTAGCGAAGAAGATCATGCGGGCAGGATATTATTGGTTAACTATGGAGCAAGATTGCTTTCGCTTTGTTCATAAGTGCCATCAGTGTCCAATTCATAGTGATTTGATTCACTTGCCACCTTCAGAGCTGCATCCTATGTCTGCTCCTTGGCCATTCGTTGCTTGGGGCATGGATGTAATCGGCCCAATAGAACCAAAAGAATCTAATGGGCATCGATTCATACTGGTCGCTATTGACTATTTCACTAAATGGGTAGAAACTGCTACTTTCAAATCAGTCACGAAAAAAATAGTAGTGGATTTTGTTCATTCGAACATCGTATGTCGTTTTGGTATACCAAAGTCCATTGTCACAGACAACGCAACCAATCTCAATAGTCATCTAATGAAGGAAGTTTGTGAGCAATTCAAGATCGTGCATCATCATTCTACCCCTTACCGTCCTAAAGCAAATGGAGCCGTTGAAGCAGCAAACA
>NW_025885765.1:0-1801 GCF_002878395.1 Capsicum annuum
TTAATTTCTTCTTTAATCTTTCTCCCTTTTGTTTTTGTAAAATCCCTAATTAAAAGTTCCCAAATACTTAAAGAATTCAAACACGATATAGTGATTGAAACTTATGGGTTCGTTTTATTTCTAATTTGCTTGGCTGCAAGTCTCATAGGCATTAAACTTGTAATTCATGAACGGAATTTAGAACCCGGGATAGCTAACCGAGTGTTTTCTTTATTTGCTTATAAAGTGTTTGTTGCATTTAACTCTTCTGTTGATCGTTTTTGGCAAAAGAGCAAGTGTGTGGTGTGCGGGAATCCAGTGAAATTATCATTGAGTCAACATGCGTCTAAGGTCGTGGGAAGAAAGCATTTCTTTTCAAATGTTATTGTAGGGAAGGGGGATGGTAAGGTGGTGTTGATTCTTCAGGGTTCCTTGGGTGCTAATGCAATTAATGTTGCCATCTTGCATTTGTATTCTGAGATGTTAAATGAACAAAAAGACTTGTTTTTAATATGGCAGACGGGGGTCTTAGCATATGATAATATAAAGAGCCTCGTGAAATTTCATCCCCGGTTATATATAACCTCGTGAGTGTTATTTTGTTTCAGACAATTGTGTATTTACTGTATGGTGAATTTAGCATTTCAGGCTTCTAAGTTTAGGAAGGGGGTGTCCTCTTTTCTCTATTTTAATCTGATTTGATCCTAACTTGGTGAAGGTTCTTGCACTCGACGGATTTAGCGTATGCAGCGGCTGACCTTATTGTTATAGCTGGAGCAATGATCTACTCTAAGGTTTTAGTTGCTGGAAAACCTTGTTTTTGGTATGTTCACACATGGTTGGTGGTTGAGTGTTGTATTAATATCTTAACCTAATCTTGCCGTCTTAAGTGTGGTGGTTGTTTAGAACTCCGAGTCTGTAGTAGTACTATCATATTCACGTAGTCTTTGACTTTTATTCGCTGTCATTTATTGTTTATTATGTTTAGAAAGTCGGACCTTGTTGTTCAATATAACAGTTGAATAATGCACCAAAAGTCTTATCATTCTTTTATTAATCAGTAAGGTTATTAAAGTAGCACTCTGCAGTTTCCCAACCATAGACAACACCAATAAGATCCAAATGCCCAGCATTGTTTTCTAACTTAAAAGGGCAAGGACCTCTAAACCTGAATGGCCTCATGCATACATCACCAGAAGTAGATACAAGGGTAAGTTAGATTTAGTTGTAAAACAGTATCATGACACATTTCAAACCAAAGTTAAAACATGTTTTCATTCTCCTGTTCTACATCAGATGCACATCATTAAGTTAAAACTATTTCCGTTCTCCTGTTCTACATCAGATGCACGAACATTTTCCTTTATTACTCTGGAAGGTCATCAACTGCTTCTGTAAATATAATATGAACTGCACTTTTATTTTGAATATCACAATTTGAAGTCTATGCTTGCAGATCATGGATATTGTTGACTGCTTATTTGTAGCCATGTTTAATAGCCTAAATGAGAAAAGCAAATAGAAACTTGAAGCTATTGAAAAGCAATACCCTTCTTCTTCAGGGGTCCTAATGGCACTATAGCTGGAGTTGGTGCCCAACATTCTCAGGTATGTCAGTGAACTCAAACACAACTTGTTGTGTTTCCTCGAGCGGCTCTTGGAGTTCCTCTAATTTAGGTTAACCAACCTAAGCATCACGTATCCGATCAATATCTGGTCTATGTTTGAGACTGAAGATTAATGTGTGTCACTATATAGATCAGTGGATAAACTGGAAGAACTATAGGACGGAGTAATATTGATGTTTTATACTATTTTCTTG
>NW_025885766.1:0-1533 GCF_002878395.1 Capsicum annuum
ATAGAAATTATAGACATAAAGAAAATAATATGGGAAAAATTACAAGATTATGAAGAGGAATAATTATTGAATAGTATAGAAAACTTACACATATATTATGAACATCAATATTACTTAGATTCAGATGGATATAATCAGAATAAATAAATGTTAGAATATATAAAAAAAATTAGAGAAAGGAAAAATTGGATATATGAAGAAGTTAATAACAGAAACAACTTGAAATAGAAAAAAGACAACAAGAACAAAAATTACTTAAAATAAAACTAACCTTAGAAAAAGAAGATATAGATAATAATTTATTTAATAAATACGAAAAATTATTTATACAGATGGAAATTACCTATACATGAACAACAAATACTAGTTAATCAGATAAAGAACATAAACCTACGCATTGAATATAGCAAAGTTAGAATAAAATACTACACAGAAATGGCTAAAATTTCAATATGATAAAATAATAAACTACACAAATTAATGAATACATCTTACGAAAAGAATAAATCATTAAAAGATATCGAAACTAAACTATATAATTTATACCTAGAATACAAAAGATCACATAGTACTAACGAAGATCCTAAAACATTAGATAAGTTAATTATGATAATATCTAATTTAGAATATGAATTAATAAAACATCTTAAGTCAAGAGGATAAAAACAAAAATTAAATCAAATAATAATATACACGAAATAATTCACTTAAAAATAAATACTTGTTACTTAATAAGTATTATCACCTAGTAAAGTTACCATGCCTAATCCGTATCATCTAGTAAAGTTACCATACCTAATCCGCACCCGATAGTAGTAGAAGGATATTACAGTAGATATTATACGCCTATGATAGATACAGGAGCAGAAGCTAGTTTATGTAGATATAATTGTTTACCAGAAAGTAAATGGGATAAATTAAAAACACCAATAATAGTTAAAGGATTTAATAACGAAGGAAGCTTAGTTACTGGTAATCTGGAAATATTAATAAAAGCATGTTTTAGAGAAGGAATAGATACACCAATAGAATTATATTTAGCAGATGATAAGATAATAAGACCTATAGAAAAAAGCATAATAACAGCGATTAAAGGAAATTTAATATACTAAAATTTTGAATTTATAATAAGTGCAAATTATTCAGTAGCAATAACAGATAAAAATATAGATAAATCATTAGTATTATATTGGAAAATATCAGGAATAGAACTAATTATATTGGAAAATATCAGGAATAGAACTAACACCAGGAAGTAAAATATTTACAGTAAGATGTAAAAATCTATATGTATTAACAACAAAAAATAAAATAACGGGAAAAAATAAAATTAATAAAATACAAATAGAAAGTCCTTTTCACGAATCTATAACCTTCATTCGAGGACGAATGATTCCAAAGGGGATATATTGTAACATTTCACACTCAGTTAAACACATAAAAAACTCCATCAGTTATAATCAACCTCATTGCACACATTAAAAACCCCATCAGTTACCATCTCCCTCATTACACACATTAAAAACTCCATCA
>NW_025885767.1:0-2844 GCF_002878395.1 Capsicum annuum
TTCTCTCAAGTCTCATCTATCAAGTTCTTCTCCGCCAAGTTTACTTTCGAAAAATTGTGACCATGGTGTTATGTCGGAGAAACAAAAAGTACACCGATGGATATAGTAAGATGGTTGGAATCCCTTTATCTGTAACCAAAGTGTGATTCAGACTTTAGGATTAGTGGTAAAACTAGAATTTTTACGAAAAGGTCCAGAATATAAAGAAGACACAAAAAACTAAAACTATCTAGAAGTATTTGGATCTTTTAATATGAGGTAGAGATTTTGAGGAAGAAACGCACAAGAAGATCCAAATTATTGCCTCATATGTCACTGCCCATTTACCATTACGTAGAGGCTTATGGTGGAAATTGATATTTCCAATATATAAGATCCTATCTTCAGGAACTTTATTAACTCCCTTGATAACAGCATCCACCCTTACAAAGGAACATCGTCGCACTTCATGATATTTTTGGTGGATGCTACACAGACCTACAAAAAAACAAACATATATATGAGGTTACTTTTTGGGGACAAAACTAACGTCAAGGTTCATGGGCAATCCAGAATCATTCCACATTCACATATGGCAACAATTTTCAGAACCACGAGGTCATAGTGACCCATATAAGGAACAATGACTATATCACCAAAAAACTCTGCTTCTTTCTTTAGCTCCACATTTACCTCTTTTCTCTCGTGCTGTCAAAATCCATCTTAAGATTAAATAAAATTTTACCAGTATCAATGTGATACAAGCATGAGAAGCACCAAGAGCACAAAACCTTTCATCACACAAGTTCAAAGGACCATACTCATACTCATTATCTAGATCAACATTACAAGCACCATCACACCCCTTTTACGTACTCCAAAAGATTTATATTTTAAGTTTGAAAGGGTTTTATTATTTAAGTGACAAGAAATGAAAATTTGTTTCGGAAAAGGATTATTTACATTTTTTTTTTTTACTCAGAGTCGCCACTTGGCATAATCTGGTGTGCCAAGTCACCATTAGAAAATCCTTCTCGAAACCATTTGACTCTTTAAACTGGTTTGCGAACAGAGATTCCGGCTAAGGAATTCTGTTGACCGAGGGGAAGTTGTTAGGCACCTCTCGATCCCGTGGTTCAACCACAGTCGCTTGGTAGAGTGTATCGACTATTTTTGGGCACTAAGAAATGTATAAACCGCACAAAAAGCAAACAAAACAAAACAATCCGAAATGTAAAGTCCAGTCCAATTATTACAACCCGAAATAAAAAGGGACTCAAAGTAAACCTACGCTAATCCTAAACTAATGCTCTACCCGACGCCTCAGGCATTCACCACGAACGTTCTCCGGGTACATGATACCTCGGGGCATTCCCCGGTGAATAAGTATATACAGATACTTCGGGGCATTCCCCGGCCAAATTATACAATTGATTCAAAAGTGTTAAAATCAAACCATTCAATCAAATTTCAAACATTCAATCAACTCACAATCTCTAGATTTGCCTACCCGACCTACGTCTTGCCTATTCCAATCAGCGTATCTTGATACTACCAAATTCAATTAACGTTTATTTCAAGTCAAAAAACTAATGAATCAAACTAATCAAAGTTCACTAATTATATCAAGTTTTCAATTCTCGCCCACTTATTCCCACATGAATTCAACTCTTTCAATTCCTTTATTCACGTAAATCAATCAATCAATATCAACCACAGTAATCGCGATTTCTCAAACACAATATCGAAACATATCACCATGTCACAATCATCAACCAAACACAATATTCACTCCAACACATCAAATACAATAAAAATGAAATAAAAGAGGGGAATAGAATTGGACCTCGATTCGTAGCTTTCAAACTCAAATATTAATCGAGTGAGAAAAACAAAGACCGCGTCCGAATATCCCGAGCAAAACCTCAACAACGATCAAACCACACTCGGTATTGAAAATAATAATCGAACATCTCCAAAACCAGTGAAGAAAAACTCATAATACGGAATCCAAATCACAAATGTTGACACGATTTCAAACACAGCGCCCTAATACGATCCGAAATATCCAATTTCGGCCAAGAACTCTCCGAAATTAGCAACTACAGTGGCGGAAAAATAAATGGGTCACGTTTTTGGTGGATTTTTGAGAGGTTTGATGCATTTCCGGTGAGGATCAGGTGTTTCTGATGGGTTTGAATGGATTCAGAGAGGAGGTAGCCGGATTACAAAATGAGATGATAATTCCGGCGACAACGTCGTCAGAATATTCAACCAAAGCTACCTTTTATCTTTTCTTCCCCCTCCATTTCCTCACTGTCTCTCTCATATCTCTTAATTCTTCACTATCGTCTCGATCTCTCCCACTCTCAATTTTTCATCGATTTTCCGGTGAGCTGTGAAGGAAGTAAGCTAACGAAAAATGTCAAAATCCGACGTCTGGGTCACCGGAACAGTGACCCGAAATCAAAATAACTATATCTCTCTCTTTGTTACTCTCCCTCACTCTTTACTACTCCCTTAATTCCTCTGTCTATGCTACTGATTCTTTGTTGTTCAGTTGTGTGTGCGCGTATTCTAGTGAAGCCTTTTCCCAATGATGGTGTATGAATGTGCAGTCGAGTGTGTGCTACCGTGATGCGTACATTGTGAAAAAGAAAAGAAAAATGGAGTGTGTGTTACGTTAAGAAAATGGTGGCTGTGTAATTCAGTGAAGGTGAGTGGAGTTCTGTGTGTCTTTTTTGGCTACCGTGTGTTTGTGAACCCAAAAGAAGAAGAAGAAAAGAATGGTGTATATTGTTCTTCAAAAAAATGTGAGGTGTAGTGTATATATTCTGTGAGGTGAGGGTGGGGTAGTGGTGAGGT
>NW_025885768.1:0-818 GCF_002878395.1 Capsicum annuum
CATCACCAATTTTTGTACAATACCAAAACTTAGGGCTCAAAATCTTGGATTCTTAGTTTCTTATTGTTTATTCTTAGTTTCATTTTTTTTATTCTTATACTAATTGGCAACTAGTAAATACCTACTAAGTTGTAAATTAGTTTTTAAGTACGTTTCTTTCGTGTCTTCATTATTTGTGTGTTTTTCTCATTTGTAACTCGTAGTAACTTATTTATTTCAAGTTCATAAGTGAATTTTATTTTGTGTCTTGAGTCAATCAAAACAAGAATCCATTCCGGACGCCAAGTAGGATTGACATCTTATTGACTACCGGAGTATAAGCAACTTTCAATATTCGCCGCTCCAATTGTGAGAATCACAAAGGTGAGTGTATCGAGTGTTGGTAAGGAGATTTTTGTTTTATTTTGTTTTTTTTTGTTTTGTTTTGTTAGGTACCATGGCTGCACATAATTTCAAGGCCACGTTTGATCGCATCCATGACGATCTTGAAGATATGCAACAACACATTGAAATTATACGCCAATTGTTACCCAAACTCTTCCCTCAAAATCCAATTGTCCAAACAACTTGCGATAAGAGATTTCTGAAGGAAGTTGCTGCCCAATCTTGTGATGGAATTTCACACCGAGGTAAAGATGAACATACTCATGAGCGTCAATGTAAAATAGCTAATTCTTACACTTTTATGCATGTGAATGATAATTGTGTAGCTAGTAGCCCATTGAGTGTGAGTTATAGCTTGCCTATATGTGAGTCTATTATTTCTTTGCCACTTGATGATGATGTACTTGTTGTGAGTGTATCCACACTCACAACAA
>NW_025885768.1:918-6741 GCF_002878395.1 Capsicum annuum
AAAATAGCTAATTCTTACACTTTTATGCATGTGAATGATAATTGTGTAGCTAGTAGCCCATTGAGTGTGAGTTATAGCTTGCCTATATGTGAGTCTATTATTTCTTTGCCACTTGATGATGATGTACTTGTTGTGAGTGTGGATACACTAGTTGATCCTATTGATGACCGAATCGACTCTTCTTGTAAGATCGATTTATGTCCACCTAGTGTTGAAACCATTGTGTTGAATGAAAGTACATCGTCTTGTGAAATTTATGTTGATCAACTTTTGTGTGAAAATTGTCCACCACTTGAGGATGTGTGTGATGTGATTAATGAATCTCAAGTGTGTGATGATGTTGAAAATATTTATCAAAGGAATAGGAGTGAACCCGAGAGCTATTCTTGGGATAATCTTGCACTTGAAATATCTTTGAAACTTGATATTGATCTTTTAGAGAGTGGTGAACGTGTTTGTTCCGAATCTGCCCGTGAAATAGATCATGCTTTCTTAAGGTATAATGTCTTGTTTGAAGATGATATAACCCTCCGAATGAACCTAGTGGTGGAAATGATGGTATAGCTTGCCTTAAAAGCTATAGCCGATATGCTAACCCACTATGGTGTGACAACGTTCCTCCTAAAGATGGAAATCTCTTCTTGGAAGATGAGAGTGCTCTTAAGGGTAAGGGATGTGTGGTTTTGGAAACTACTTCTCCTTCTACTTTGTGTGACTTTATTGTTGAGAGTACTCATGGTGAGGATTGTGAAACTAGTAGTGAGTACACACATGAGGGCACCTTAGTAGAAGTCGACTTGAGTGATATCTTTCTCTACTTTCTATTTGTTCCGAATAATATGTATGTTATTGTAGAGACTATGCCATTTATTTTTGGTGGATACCACGGGAAAGGGGAATGTTGTCTAGACCCGTGTCTATGGCCACTCTTCCCGTTTGACCCCGGTTCCAAATATAGAATTGGTGATGATGGTGCACCCAACTTGTTTCTTGGTTTACATGACAAGCAACGTATCATTTTTCGTGAATTCTATAGACAAATCCTTTGTGCATTTTTCATTAATTATGTAATATTTAGTTCAAAGGATCCTTGGTTATATTCTAAATATGTGCAACCTTCGCATGTTGAGGTGATTTTCCGTGCTTACCGTAACCTTCATGCCATAAGGAGTTTGTATTTGTGTCCTTTCTTTGGCTTTTCAAGGTTTGGATTTGAGGTCTGATACGAGAGAGACTAGGAACTCACGAAATAACACCAAAACAGTCCACTCAACAAGGCACAAACCGAGGACCCTTTGAGAGCTAGTTTCGGCCAAGAACACGAATATGAGTTTCACAAGTTAACAAGGTATTGGTGACACCAAAATCATCCAACCAATCTAAGTTACAAAACAATATAATGAACAATGAAGAACAACGACAATGTTAGAACAAGACAACACCACACGGCTTACAACACAAGATACAAACTACTACAAGATGAAAACAAATAGAAGGATAGATAGTTAGGCAAAGGTGGTGTAAATCCTAGTAACCAAAGAGTACATAAAACTCTAAGACCCCTAACACCTCCACACATGATCACCTAACTCTTACGATGACACAAGAGAGGATTCCGCCACTCAAGCACCAAGGTTTCTCAAAAACAAACAATTACAAGAGATTCCACTCTTGAATTGCTATCCTAGTTATAAGTTTCGGTTTGCCTCAAGTAGAGAGAGGACTTTGGTGATTCAAATGTCAAGAATTACAACAATAATCAACTAAGCCTCGAAATACCTATCTTGTTATATTTATATTACCTATCTTGTTATATTTATATTACATAACAATTTAGACTTAAAATGACAAAAGTGCCCCTTTAATGAAAATCCTTCAAAGGCCACCCCTTTAGTGTAGCAAATAAGAAAATGGGCGGCTTTGGGTGTGTCTTTGGTCCATCTCACATCTCAACATTGATCTTAATAGGATAATAATTTTCTGCACTTGTACACACGTTGATCTTCATAGTCGCACTTGTATCATCCTCTCCATCTTGAGAGAAATTTGCCCTCAAATTCAAGCAATCATCACTGGCAAGCTCTCCTCTTTTCATCATCTCTTCATTGCTCTTCCTAAGGTTAGGATGTTCAACCAAGGGTCCCAGGATATTATCAAGCATTCTCCTTGGATTTATATGTTCTACAACCTGCACATAAGAAGATTTCATACCAGGCAAAGTGCTAGCATCTCGGTTAGTAATCAACAAAGAGTCCTTGTGGGCAAATCCCACAATCCCAACTCTTGGCTTCTCTCCTTATTCATCCTCCTCACTCTCGGCTTCTTCTTCCATACCATCACTAAGCATGACTTTCCTTTCCATATACATAGGCACTACAATCTCACCTTCACACGGCCAAACATCTTCCTCATCCCCCTCCTTTGGCTCCTCGAGTTCTACCTTCTCTACATCTTGAGATTGATCATCAATATCCTTCGGTTCAAGTCCCACCTCCTCGCCAAGAAAGTATAATTTTCCCTCCCTTAGGATCAAATTTCTCCTATTTGGACACTCGTTAGCCTTGTTTCCCCAACCTTGGCATTTAAAACATTGAAAGCCCTTAGAAATAGGAGGAATGTGGTTTACCTTCATTTCTTGGAGGGTACCTTTGGTGAGACTTGTTTTCAGCTTGTGCAGCCTTGTCCTCAGTTTTATCCATATTGGATGGGTCATTTTTGTCCTTGTGCCAACTCGAGGGAGATTTCCCTTTGAGCTTGACACTCGGTTTCTCCCGTAATTCCTTCTCAACTTCCAAGGCAGCTTGGAAGATGGCATCAATGGTGTCAAACTTGTGAAGTGTCAACTGTGAGGCAATGTACATATTCAACCCCACCTTGAATCAAATGATGTCATGGCTTACTTTCTCCCCTCGGTGATCAAGTTTCAAAATGAGTTGTTGGAATTCATCATAGTAAGCCACGACGCTTTTGTTCCCTTGCCTCAAGTTATACAACTTAGCAAGGAGATCTTGATGGTAACTCTCGGGTAAGTACCTTTGTCTCATGAGGTACCTTAACCTAAACTAAGGAGGGGGCTTCCCCTCAATCAAAACATTGCCAAATCTCTTCACATACTCCCACCACGTAGTACAATAACCCTCAAAATGTTCAATCTCATAACAACTTTTTTTCTCCTCGGTAAGGTCATTAACTTGGAAGATTCTCTCATAAGTGGACTCCCAAGATAGAAATTCTTCCGGATCACTCTCACCTTTGAATGTTGGAAGCCCCACCTTGATGGTATTTAGAACTACATCACGGTTTTGGTTCCCTTGTTGTTTCCAAAGACCAACTCTTCCTTCTCAGCCGTGAACTTCTCTTGGATCACCTTGCCTACCCCTCATATCCTCCCTTCTCATGTAAACATCATCATATGGTCCATAAACATCATGTTGTTATACTTTACCATACCCCTCAACATGGACGGGTCTATTTGGGTTAAGTAGAGCTTGTAGCGGTGGGATTGGATTTGGATAATGAGGTCTTTGGTCAAGTGGATTTTGGATGGGAGGGCTTGGGTTTGGTGGTGGTATTTGGGTTCCAAGTCCTTCTTGTTGGACTTGGTGAAGTGGATAGTGGCTTGGTCTATCATGATCTTGGATTTGGAAGTAAGGGTTGGTTTGATTTGTCGCAATAGGTGGATATAGCATTTGGTGCATGGCCTCGGGAGTACTAGTTGGTGAAATATGTTGAGGGGTAGAAGGTAGGATTCTTTGGATTTCCAATCTCTCCAATCTCCCACCCATTATTGACACTTCACCCTTCATTGATACCACATCGGAGTCTAGTTTTTCAATACCCACGGTCATCCTAGCCATGTCTCAAGACATAGCTTCAAGGCGAGCCAAAATGATACTAGTAGCATTGTGTTCCCCCCTGGGTTGAGAGTGTGAGGTCTCGGGTTCAACAGCACCAAAAACAATCCACAATGTCACACACAACACACCAACAAAGTTTCAAGTCTTTAAACCGCAAGAAACAACACCACACAAACGGTAACACGACAAAACACACATTGTTGTTGAAGAAAATTTGTTCCAAGACTTTGATGTTCAATACTACACCTTTGAGGAAGATATTTCGGCTATGGTGTAGGTGGACAAGATTTTAGACTCTCTTTTCAAGAGTCACAAATTCTTCTACAAACTATTCACCAACTTGCACTCTTTTGGCAAAACATCCTTTTGGAGTAGTCTTGTCTCTTTCCTTATTTGTCTATTCTTGAAAATTGTTCTTTTTGGTAAGTATGCTTTTTGAATGTCTCTTTTTCTTTTACTACTTTGGTTTTGTCTTGTAATTGTTTTCAAGACAAAAACAAAGTCTTATACTTCTTTTCTCTCTTCAAGATCAAACAAAAACTTCTTCAACACAACACAAGAACACAAGATGAACACCAACAACAACAACAAGAAACCGTCCACTTAACACCACAACATAACCGGAATCTTGCTCAAGAACTTGGGTGGTAGACTCAATAAGTATTGAGGAGAAAGAGAACCAGAACTAGAAACAAAATAAGACAACAAAATACACTCAAATCTAGACACAAATCTCTGCCAAACCAACAACAAGACACAATTTCGGCCAAGGCAACAAGAATGGACAGATTTGCTTCTTTTTGGAATTTTCAGCTTTTCAACCCCTCAGTTTTTTTTTGCGACTTAGAGAGCCCAAGATTGGTAGTGTAGGAACACAACCATCCTTATCTCTAATACCAAATGATATGATATAGACTAGGAACTCAAGAAATGACACCAAAATAGTCCACTCAACAAGGCACAAACTAAGGACCCTTTGAGAGCTAGTTTCGGCCAAGAACAAGAATACGAGTTTCACAAGTTAACAAGGTATTGGTGACACCAAAATCATCCAACCAATCTAAGTTACAACACAATATAATGAACAAAAAAGAACAACGACAATGTTATAACAAGACAACACCACACGGCTTACAACACAAGATACAAACTACTACAAGATGAAAACAAACAAAAGGATAGATAGTTAGATAAAGGTGGTGTAAATCCTAGTAACCAAAGAGTACATAATAATCTAAGACCACTAACACCTCCACACACGATCACCTAACTCTTACGAGGACACAAGAGAGGATTCCACCTCTCAAGCGCCAAGGTTTCCCAAAAACAAACAATTACAAGAGATTCCACCCTTAAAATGCTATCCTAGTTACAAGTTTCGGTTTGCCTCAAGTAGAGAGAGGACTTGGGTGTTTCAAATGTCAAGACTTACAACAATATCAACTAAGCCTTAAAAGACCTATCTTGATCTATTTATATTACATAATAATTTAGACTTAAAATGACAAAAGTGCCCCTTTAATGAAAAGCCTTCAAAGGCCACCTCTCTAGTGTAGCAAATAAGAAAATGGGCGGCTTTGGGTGTGTATTTGGTCCATCTCACATCTCAACATTGATCTTCGTAGGATGATAATTTGCTGCACTTGTACACACGTTGATCTTCATAGTCGCACTTGTATCAAGGTCGAATCCTTTTCAAGAAGGGAAGGATGATACTATTCAAATGGCCGCCTTAGCTTTCAATGACATCATTCGAAGTTAGTACGTGGGGCATCAAGCTTTGGTCACATTAAGAAAAAGGGGTCCTACATGGAGGGGATGATATGAGTACATCAAAGAGCAAACCACTTGTGAAAGATTGCTTGGAGCATGGAAGATTAAGGAAACATAGTTTTGGGCCTTCATTAAGGACATTTTGGTTAGACTTGTCCAAGTAACACTCCATGACCACCCTTTTTCATTAAGG
>NW_025885769.1:0-4461 GCF_002878395.1 Capsicum annuum
ATTACCATGCTAATAGTGACCGAAGAATATGTTATTTAAGAATAACATATTCTTCGGTCACTATTAGCATGGTAATCTGGATACTTTTTCCTTAAACAACGCCTCTACTCTGGTTACTCCTCTATCACGACTTTCTTGCCTCACCGGTTTCACCTTTAGGATGACATAGTTTTTAGGGATTTTTCTCCTTTTCTACTTTGGTAATAAACTTCTTAATATGCTATTTTTCGAATAATTCTACTATAAAGCAACTAACATGAACTTATTTTATCATATTATGATTGTTAGGAACTTATGAATTTAGCTATTCATAATAGTAAATGAATATACCTGTTCTGGTAGTTTTGATAATTCTAAGCTTTGTTCCTCCATAGATTTTTCCATTGAAATATACTTGTTTTTTAAATAATCAAATTATTTGTTGTAGACAAGAGAGAGTTTTTTGCTTCAATCGTATGAAGACTTGCCTTCCTCTGAGCAAATGCTCTTCTATTTATATTTTTAAGAAAACCCGTAAGTGTTTTACATTTTTACATCTGTCCTAATCTATTACCTACCTACTTTACAAAAGTCTTTACACCTATCTATAAAAGTAGAAAAACTTTACAAAGGTCCTAATTATTTCTACAAAAGGACAAAACTTAGTAATGACATTTTGCCAAAAAGTCAAAAAGTAACTAATAATTTACGTAAATGAATTAAGAAAGATATCTAATCTTCCATATGTCATTTTCTAGCATTAACTTGTCTTCTTTATGTCACTTCATTAACTTGTCTTCTTTTTATTATTGCTCCGTATCTCCATTATTGCTTCATATCTTGCATCTTCCAGCTGTTGATTTCTTCTTCTATTCCAGTTGAACTTCTGGGACAATATTATCTTCTCCATTACATTTTGAACATTGATGGTCTTGATATTTGTGTTCAATTAACTTGCAATATCTGGTTAATAATTCTTCCGAAATAAATTTTTATTTAATGACTCTGGCGATAGGTTTTTTCTCTGGATTGAGTAACGTCAAGATCCATTTCCTAACGTCTTCCATATCTGCTTCTCGTAGTTCCTTTGAATTTGAGTATACTATTATATTACCTTTTGAATAATAACTCCATATGGGATTTCTGTTGCGATAAGTGTTTGCTAACTCTTGAAGAATTGTGGATAGTCCGATAATTCTCTTATTTGCATAAAAATTTGGTATCTCAATTCTAGGTATTTCTGGTTGTGGAATAATATCTTCTGGTATAATCATATCTCGAGTCATTCCTATTTTTACAACTTGTATAGGTGATTTAACTTCATCATACAATATCTCTGCTGGTGCCGTGTAAAATTTTATAAAAAATAGGTTACCTTTGGTTATTCTTTTAAAAATAATAAATGAATCATATATTTATGGTATATTGGATATTTCATTTCCATCTTAGGTATATATGGTACTAAATAGTCCATATTCGTAACAGGTTTTAACTAGACTTGGTTTGGTTTTGGGTAAAGAAGTTAGCTTATTGTATCCGGTTAGCTTCTGGGTTATGTAATTCGTATGTGGTTCTTGGATGTTTATAGCTCGGGGTTGGTATTTAAGAAGGTTTGTATTTTGTAAATATTTTCTATGTATGTTCGGGCTGTATAGTTGTAGGTCTTTTTGTCTTGGTTTAAACTATCTCGGTATGTGGTAATTTGTGGGGGTATGAACATAGGATCTTTTGGTGTATTTGGAATAAATAGTTTATCAAATAGCCTGTTTAGGTTCATATTTGTGTTTTCCCTAACTCCTTTGCTTGTACCTGTAGAAGTAGATTGATAAACGTTATGGGTTTTATGGAGTGTCCCAACGTCTCCTTCTAACTCTGGAATTTTAATGTCTTCCGATCGACATAGCTCTGAACACTACTGAGTTAGCTGATTTGTAGCTATAGACTTCAGTTTAACTTCGTTAGTCTTTAGTTTTTCTATTTCATTACCCATACTGTCCACTTTCATTGAAAGCGTAGTTAGGGTGTTGAATATCTTTTCTAGAGTATCCTTTTCTATTATATCAGTCTGTGTAGCTTTGTCTTGATATGTAATCTGCAATAACATTTTTGTTAGTACTAATTACTTCAATTGTAAATGTGAAATTTAATATATTCAAGACTAGACTCCGAATCTCTTTTGTTATAACTGAATTTTGTATTTTCTTTGTTAGCCACCAACGTACTTGTGTATTATCTGTTCGTACAATAAACTTGTTATATACAATATATAGCTCAAATGCTAATAAATATTTATATAATGAGCATAATTCTTTTCTATTTATTTCCCATTTTATTTCTGTTTCATTAAACGTACCTGAGTAGTATCTATAATGGTGTTCTAATTTTTCTTCTTCATATCTATATTTAAGTACTCCTCCATAACTACATTCACTAGCATCTGCTTCTACTATATATATAAATTTTCTATTTTCGTCTGAAAATTGTAATTTTGGTAATTCTTTACAAAGTATTTTTATTTTCTGAACTTGTTTTTTATCTTCTTCGTTATAATTATATTCTACATCCTTTTTAAATTTTTTCTGTAAGGGCTTTAGATTTTCTGCTAATTTTGGTATATATTCTCTTACTTGGTTTACTAATCCTAAAAATGATTGTAATTTCTTTTTCTGTATCTAATTCTTCTTTTGAATTTATTATTTTTTGTACTATATGTTGTTGCATTTTTACTCCACTTTTATCTATTTGTATTCCTAAAAATTCTATTTGTTTTTTCATAATTTTAGCTTTCTTCTCACTTAAACTTATTTCTGAATTTTCTATTATATCTGTAAATTGTTCTAATAACTTTAAATGTTCTTCTTTTGTTTTTGTATATAATAGTATATCATCTATGTATACTATACAATTAGGTAATTGTTTAAAATAAATATCCATAAAATGTTGATATCTACCTGGTACATTTTTATATCCAAATGGTAGTACATTCCATTCATAAAATCCTTGTGGTACCGTAAATGCAGTTAATTCCGTAGATTCTTCTACTAACTTTAAATGGTAAAATCCTGATTTACAATCAAATTTACTAAAGTAGTTATATCCTTGTATTTGTCTTATTTTTAATATCTTATTTGGTATTGGGTAATTATATGTCATAGTTTTTGCATTTAAATTTCTATAATCAATAACCATTCTACTTTTTTCTCTTTTTTGTTCACTATGTTTATTTACTATAAATGCTGGGCTATTATGTTTACTATTACTTTTTTGTATGTATTGTTTTTCTAATAATTCTTCTATGTGCATTTTAAATTCTTTTAAATCTTTAAAATTATATGTTAATGGTTTTTGAGTTATTATGCAATTTTTATCTATTGATTCAATTTTTATAGTGGTTTTATGTTTTTCCCATCCTTTTAATGGATTTTCACTATATAATTGTTCTAATTTTTTCTTAATTATTTCTATCTTACTTATTGAAAATATAGTTATTTGTTTTTTATTTATTGAAAATACGACTAATTCTATTGTATCTTCAGTATTTTTTATATTTTTAAATTTTTGTGTAATTTTTTCACTTCCTTCTATCCAATCAGTTTCCTTTCTTATTTTATTAGTAACTCTTTTTGCTCTTACTTTCTGTTTACATGGTGTTGTAAACCACCAATCCGTTGTAGTTATTATATGTGGGTATAATTTATCTAAAAACGGCATTCCTAAAAGTATATCTTTTGATGTTAGCTCATAGTTATAGATTTCTTCTATTGTTAATATTTGATCCCATACTTGTGTTTTTACATTTTTAGCTTTATAAGTAATTAAGCTTCCTTCGTTATTAAATCCTTTAACTATTATTCATGTCTTTAATTTATCCCATTTACTTTTTGGTAAACAATTATATATACATAAATTAGCTTCTGCTTCTGTATCTATCATAGGCGTATAATATCTACTGTAATACCTTTCTACTACTATCTTCATTAATACATATATTCATATAACGTTAAAGCTCTTCTTAAGAATAATTTCTCTCTATTATATGTTATAGATAATTGTGTATGCTCTATATTATATGGTTTTACTTGTTCTAGCCATTTTATTCTTAATATTATGTCTTCTTTTTTGCATTTCTTCCTTTATTTCAAATTCTATTTTTATTTTCTAACTCCTATTGTTATTTCTTTTTCTACTATATTTTTAGTGTTTATTAAGCTTCTTGGTAGATCTGGGCATATTTTATTGTTAGATTTTATTTCCTCATTTTTTTATTAGATATCTTGCTATATAATTTTCTTCTTGTCCTGTATTTAAGAGTATTAAATAGTCTTTTTCATTTATTGTTCCTGTTATATAATATTGGTTTAAATTAGTTGTTGAACTTGTTTCATAACTTGTTCTTTTTAATGAACTTGATGATTCTAGTTTTTCATAAGCTATTCTTTTTGTTGTGCTTATTCTATCATTTATTATTTCTAAATTTTCTTC
>NW_025885770.1:0-5743 GCF_002878395.1 Capsicum annuum
TCATAGTGTTCATCGATGATATACTGGTGTACTTCCGTAGTGAGGATGAACATTCTGATCATCTCCGAACTGTCTTGCAAACCCTTAGAGATCACAAGTTGTTTGCCAAGTTCAGTAAGTATGAGTTTTGGCTAAGGTCAGTTACTTTTCTGGGTCATATCATTTCTTCTGAGGGTATTAGAGTCGATCCTCAAAAGACTGAAGCTGTTAGAAATTGGCCTAGAAGAGGTCGGGATAGTATCTTTGTTGTGGTTGATCAGTTTTCTAAGATGGGACACTTTATTCCATGCTCTAAATGTGATGATGCACCTAGTGTGGCCTCTTTGTTTGTTGATAATATTGTCAATTTGCATGGTGTTCCGAGGACCATTGTGAGTGATAGGGACTCTAAGTTCCTAAGTCACTTTTGGAAGTCCATTGGGGTAGTCTTGGTACCAAGTTTTTGTTCTCCACTTCTTGCCATCCATAACCCGATGGACAAATAGAAGTAGTAAATAGGACTTTGGGTGCTATGCTACGTTCTATTATTAAGGGAAAATTGACTTCTTGGGAGGAACACCTACCATTAATTGAGTTATCCTATAATCGTGTCATACACTCAAGTACGGGAATGACTCCTTTTGAGTGTGTATACAGCCTCAACCCCCTTACCCCTTTGGAATTAACTCCTTTACCAAGTGATCTTATGATTAGCCTAGATGGAATAAAGAGGGCAAATTTTATAAAAAAGTTGCAAGAGAAGGTGGGCTTCGACTTGAGAAGAAAAATCAAGAGATTGCAAAGTGGGCAAATAAAGAAAGAAAGAAACTCATTCTTGAACCGAGAGATTAGGTGTGGGTGTACCTTAGGAAGGATCAGTTTCCATCTCAAAGGAAGACCAAATTGATGCCAAGGGGTGATCGTCCATTCCAAGTACTTGAAAGAATCAATGAGAATGTCTACAAGATTGACCTTCCCCTGGAATACCAAGTGCACAATACTTTTAATGTGTGTGATCTTTCTCTAGTGGATGCGGTTGAGGATGACAAAATATTGAATTTGAGGTCAAATTCCTCTCAAGATGGAGAGGATGATATAGGTGTACCAAGCTGTCCAACAAATTCTACAAGTTGTCCAACAAGTTCACGACCATTCACATAAAGCCAAGCTCGGGAGTTACAAAAACTCCAAGCTATGTTCATGTAAATGGCCGTGTGTGAGTTGGTACTTGAGCCTTCCAATGGATTTAATGTTTTTAAGTGTGAAGAGGAGCCTTGAAGTGTAATAAAATTACACTCCAAGGCCACCTGTTAAGGGTAGGATGGTCATTTGTTATCTCCCTTTGTGGACTAATACAAATAGATAGTGAGAGTTATTTTGGAGTTACTTCATTCATGATATTTTGAGAACATAAGACTTGTAATATTTTGAACTTCTCTCTTCCATTGGACAAGCTTAAAACCAAAATTCCTAATTGGAGTGACACTTGGGTTGAATCTTGGCTAGAAACTAGGATCTTGAGGTCATTGAGTTTCTCTTGGTCCAAGTAAGAGCTTGGTAATAATATTCTTTAGTCTTAGGGTCCTTTCATGTTGTTAGGGTTCTTAGATTCTTGAATATTGTATGTCAAGTTACTATCTTTAATTTGTAATCTTGCTGTTTGTGTGGTAACATAGTGAAGCTGTATGGGACCATTTTCGATTCACTATAGTTGCTCCCACTTTGTTTCTCTTGTTGTTGTTATTGTAATCTTCTAATCTCTATCATCTTGTCATTTTTTGTAAACCTTGAAGTCTAGTGAAGCCGTTTGTGGCCTATTTTGATTCACTAGCATTGTTGTTGCTCATCTTGTTATTTTTGTGTTGGCTTGACTCTCTTGATACACACTCACTTTTGTATCAACCTGGAACTAAGCACCTAGGGTTTTTTGTTCTTAAGGATTGATCTTTGAGAGAAACCTTAATTGGATGTTGTGAATAAATAATGAAGTTATGAGCTATTATCAGGTATAATTAGGGGTTAAAATGGGTAAAAAAGACCCAAATACCCTTTTAAAAATATCTTTAAAATGTTGATCGAAAGTGGTGATGGTTAGAGCGATGGTCTGCCACTGGCTCGACGATCCGTCGGTCCTGACTGTCGCACTTGGCCAGATTCTAAACTTTCTGCCTCGTCTGCGATGGTTTAGGCGATAGTTTGGGAGATGGTCCATTGCTGGCTCGATGGTCCATCGGTCCTGGCCGTCGCACTTGACCAGAATTTGGGTTCACTGCCTTAGTCGTGATGGCTTGGGCGGTGGTCCGTTGCTAGCTCGACGGTCCGTCGGCTTGACCGTCACTTCTGGAAAGTTCCGACAATTCTCTGTAAAACGTCCATAACTTTTTACTTCGATACTGGATTTGGATGGAATTAGTATCATTCGAAAGGTAATTCAATTTTCCACCTGATAAAAAGTCGGAATTGAGGAAATTCTATCTGCTTGAAATATTAATCATTTAGGAAGTCATCACTAACTCTTCTGGAGACTAGATTTGACTTAAAGAAAGTTCGGGGTACGACAGATTGACAGGCCCTCAAATTTATCCCAAATATTTAATTAGACCCCTCAGCTAAGGCCTGTATCTATCAGACCCCTAACACACCCGAATTTTGATCCAATCAAGATTTTTTTTGTCAATCAGCTAAAATCTAAAGTGTGTATTGCACACACGAGCTGATGTGGCAAAAACGACCAATTAAAAAATGACACTTGGCATTGAGGATCCAAATTATTAAAAAATAATTATAAAAGTATTTGAAAAACAAAAATAAAAAACTGATTATTAAAAAAAATTATATTTTTTTTAAAAATAAATTATTAAAAAATAAAAATAAATTTATAAAAAATTTTAAAAAATAAAAATAAAAAATGGAATTAAGGATCCAATTATTAAAAAAATAATTATAATATTATTTTAAAAATAAAAATAAAAAACTGATTATAAAAAACATATTATAAAATATTAAAAAATAAAAAAACAATGGCATTGAGGATGCAAATTAATAAAAACAAACATACAGTGATCTTTTAAAACATACAATGATCTTTAATATACAGTGATCCAAACATAATTTTTAAAAAGAAATTAAAATATCTTTTAAAAAATGAAAATAAAAGACTAATCCCCACATCGTTGATCTTCTCCCCCCCCCCCCCCCCCCCCCCCCCCCCGCGGGCATTTATCTTTTTCCCCGTTAAAGTGAACTTTACTTCTCTGTGAACCTCAAAAACACACACACACACACAAATTTCTTGTTTAAAATCTACTTCAAGAATTCAAAAGAGGGTCTAAAAACAACCATCTTTATTTAAAAATTTCATAAAATGGTGATATTAATGGAGAAAAAAGTGATTTTTTTATAATTTTTCAACAAAAAAGTGATCTTTATTGTAAAAATATTCAAGGAATGAAAAAAAAAAGTAATGTTTGTTGTAATTTTTCAAGAAATGGTGATACAAGTGGAGGAAAAAAAAGAAAATTTTGTTGGAATTGTTCAAGGAATGGGAATAATTATGGTGGATTAAAAAAAATTGTTCATGTGAAGACGCGAGGGTGGGGGGATGACGAAAATGCGAAGGTGGGTGGGGTTGAAGATGAAGACGCAGGGTGGGGTGGGGTGCTACGAAGAAGAAGACATCGGGGGGGTGCTTTTTAAAAAACAAGATTACGAAATTATAATAATTAAAAACTATATTAATAAATTAATTTAAATATAAAGTTTTTAATTAATATTTTTTGGCGCCCTCGGTGCCACTTAACACCTTTCTATTGGATAATTATTCAAAAAAATGTGCCTCACGTGCCCCTAGTGAGTGGACAACACGCGGAGTGCCACATAAGCAAAAAAGGCCTGATTGGATCAAATTCGAGTGGGTTAGGGGCCTGATAGGTACAGGCCTTAGTTGAGGGGTCTAAGTGAATTTTCTGAACAAGTTTCAGGGCCTGTCAATGGGTTTGGCCTAATCTAAAATACGTATGTTGTAATATCTTTAAAACACTGAACATGAGATTAACAAAGAAAGTAAAGGGGAATCTTAGTAGCTTAGTTGGTTAGTTACCTGAACTTCCACCTTGTTAGTAAGAGTTCGATTACCCACATTGTAATCCTCTCCCTCCTTCCCCTACCCCTAATTTCTTAAAAAAGAATAAAAAAAGTAAATAATCACATTCCTAGGCTTCCTCATTCCAGCGAAAGCTTCCAAACATGACCCTTCGGGTCTAATTTAAAATTTTAATGAGAAGGTTCAAATTTGCCCCTGTATTGCTTGGGATTAAGCAACATTTCCCTTTGTTAAACTTTTCATCAACCATTTAACCCCGGCGTTAGGAAAATGCCTCATTTATTCCCTTCAATATCGAATAGATTCCCAACTTAACCAAGCTATTACCTATGAGTCATTGTCTCATTCTTCAACAAGCACGCGTTCAGTAATCCTGCTCCCAATTCAGCAAGGTTAACTCCATCTCCGCCTTCTTTTGTCTTTGTCTATTGTTCATCCTTGACCTTTTTTTCCAAACTCATATTATAATCAAAAGTTAGGGGTAAATTTGGACTTAACTTTCTCAAAGAATTTGGACACATGAGGTCCATTTGTTACACATTGGACCTCCACAAATAGTGAGGTCCAATACGAGACATTTTGCTAATGACAAGGGTCTAATGGACCAAAATTGTAATGACAAGGAAAATTGATCAATTTGAGGCAAACCAAGGGTAAACAATTACCTAATTGTATAGTATACGTAGATGATATACTATTATATACAAAAACAAAAGAAGAACATTTAAAGTTATTAGAACAATTTACAGATATAATAGGGCTCTGATACCAATTGTAGGGCATGCGGATAACTTGTGTAGTAAAATAGATCTATTATAAATACAATGGATAAGCACATCTTTTGATGTTAGCTCATAATTATAGATTTCTTCTATTGTTAATATTTTATCTCATACTTGTATTTTTATATTCTTAGCTTTATAAATAATTAAGCATCCTTCGTTATTAAATCATTTAACTATTATTGGTGTCTTTAATTTATCCCATTTACTTTTTGGTAAACAATTATATCAACATAATTAGTTGTTGCTCCTGTATCTATCATAGGCGTATAATATCTATTGTAATACCCTTCTACTACTATCTTCATTAATACATATATTTTCATATCATGCTAAAGCTCTTCTTAAGAATAATTTCTCTCTGGTGTATGTTATGGATAATTGTGTATGTTCTATATTGTATGATTTTACTTGTTCTAGCCATTTTATTCCTAATATTATGTCTGCTTTTTGCATTTCTTCCTTTATTTCAATATCTATTTTTATTTTTCTAACTCCTATTGTTATTTCTTTTTCTGCTATATTTTTAGTGTTTATTAAGCTTCTTGGTAGATTTGGGCATATATTATTGTCAGATTTTATTTCCTTATTTTTTATTAGATATCTTGCTATATAATTTTCTTCTTGTCCTGTATTTAAGAATATTAAATATTCTTTTTCATTTATTGTTCCTGTTATGTAATATTGGTTTAAATTAGTTGTTGAACTTGTTTCATAACTTGTTCTTTTATATGAACTTGACGATTCTAGTTTTTCATGAGCTATTCTTTTTGTTGTACTTATTCTATCATTTATTATTTCTAAATTTTCTTCTATATCTATGTCTCTATAACTATAATAATGATTATAGTTATAGAGACATAGATATAGAAGAAAATTT
>NW_025885770.1:5843-8411 GCF_002878395.1 Capsicum annuum
GTCCTGTATTTAAGAATATTAAATATTCTTTTTCATTTATTGTTCCTGTTATGTAATATTGGTTTAAATTAGTTGTTGAACTTGTTTCATAACTTGTTCTTTTATATGAACTTGACGATTCTAGTTTTTCATGAGCTATTCTTTTTGTTGTACTTATTCTATCATTTATTATTTCTAAATTTTCTTCTATATCTATGTCTCTATAACTATAATCATTATTATCAATTTTTATTTACAAATTGTTCGAAAAGACTTTCTATTTGTATTTTGTTAATTTTATTTTTTCCCGTTATTTTATGTTTTGTTGTTAATACATATAGATTTTTACATCTTGCTGTAAATATTTTACTTTCTGGGGTTAGTTCTATTCCTGATATTTACCAATATAAGACTACTGTTTTATCTATATTTTTTTCTGTTATTGCTACTGAATAATTTGCACTTATTATAAATTTAAATTTTTGGTATATTAAATTTCCTTTTATGACAGTTATTTTACTTTTTTCTATAGGTTTTATAATCCTATCATCTGCTAGGTATAATTCTATTGGTGTATCTATTCCTTCTCTAAAACATACTTTTATCAATATCTCTGTTCCTCCAAGGTGTACATATTTTATTGGGTCTTTACTTTTTATATCATTTATTTCTTTATTAATTATTCTTTTTGTTACTAGTGGTATAACCTTTTACATATCTACAATCTATTACATATTCTTTTTGACTTACTACGTAGTATTCTTCTTTTTTTCTACTAAATATGTTTTGATTGTTGGTATTTTAAATATTTTTTCTACACTTAACTCTAATTCTTTTCCTTTTATTTCATCAAATATATGACTATCAAATATTATTTTTATATTTTCTTCAGTTATTTGGTTTATTCTTATATCTTCTTGAGTTATTTAATTCATCTAATTCACTATCTATTTCATTATCTTTTTCATTCTCTGAAATTTCATATATACTATCTTCACTTTCTGATCCATTGCCTAACGTCTTCCATATCTCCTTCTCGTAGTTCCTTTGAATTTAAGTATATATATGAAATTTCAGAGAATGAAACAGCTAATGAAATATATAGTGAATTAGATGAATTAAATGACTGAAGAAGATATAAAAATAAACCAAATAACTGAAGAAGATATAAAAATAATAACAAAGTAAAAAAATTTAAATGAACAAGGACAGATCAAAAAATAATATTTGATAGTCATATATTTGATGAAATAAAAGGAAAAGAATTAGATTTAAGTGTAGAAAAAATATTTAAAATACCAACAATAAAAAATATATTTAGTAGAAGAAAAGAAGAATACTACGTAGTTAGTCAAAAAGAACATGTAATAGATTGTAGATATGTAAAAGGAAGAGCTAGGATATCACTAGTAACAAAAAAAATAATTAATAAAGAAATAAATGATATAAAAAGTAAAGACCCAATAAAATATATACACCTTGGAGGAACAGAGATATTGATAAAAGCATGTTTTAGAGAAGGAATATATACAACAATAGAATTATACCTAGCAGATGATAGAATTATAAAACCTATAGAAAAAAGTATAATAACTGTCATAAAATGATATTTAATATACCAAAAATTTAAATTTATAATAAGTGCAAATTATTCAGTAGCAATAACAGATAAAAATAAAGATAAAGCATTAGTATTATATTGGAAAATATCAGGAATAGAACTAACCCCAGGAAGTAAAATATTTACAGCAAGATGTAAAAATCTCTATGTATTAACAACAAAACATAAAATAACGGAAAAAAATAAAATTAACAAAATACAAATAGAAAGTCCTTTCGAACAACTTGTAAATAAAAATTGATAATAATGATTATAGTTATAGAGACATAGATATAGAAGAAAATTTAGAAATAATAAATGATAGAATAAGTAAAACAAAAAGAATAGCTTATGAAAAACCAGAATCGTCAAGTTCATCAAAAAGAACAAGTTATGAAACAAGTTCAACAACTAAGTTAAACCAATATTACATAATAGGAACAATAAATGAAAAAGAATATTTAATTCTCTTAAATACATAACAAGAAGAAAATTATATAGCAAGATATCTAATAAAAAATGAGGAAATAAAATCTGACAATAATATAAGCCCAGATCTACTAAGAAGCTTAATAAACACTAAAAATATAGCAGAAAAAGAAATAACAATAGGAGTTAGAAAAATAAAAATAGAATTTGAAATAAAGGAAGAAATACAAAAATCAGACATAATATTAGGAATAAAATGGCTAGATCAAGTAAAACCATACAATATAGAACATACACAATTATCCATAACATACAACAGAGAGAAATTATTCTTAAGAAGAGCTTTAACATGATATGAAAATATATGTATTAATGAAGATAGTAGTAGAAGGGTGTTACAGTAGATATTATACGCCTATGATAGATACAGGAGTAGAAGCTAATTTATGTAGATATAATTGTTTACCAAAAAGTAAATGGGATAAATTAAAGACACCAATAATAGTTAAAAGATTTAATAACGAAGGAAGCTTAATTACTTATAAAGCTAAGAATGTAAA
>NW_025885771.1:0-2908 GCF_002878395.1 Capsicum annuum
TGTAATAGATATAGAAAAAACAATACAATTATGGATAGCATATATGACAAAACAATTATTAGATAATAATATAAATGTAACAGATGCACCAAAATATATAGAAAGAACACTAATAGGAACAGTGAAATTATGGTTTTCAAATCTAACTGAAAATGGTAAAAGAGTATTAAGAACTGACAAACCTACAGAAGGAACATCATCAATAACTACAACTAAATTAACACCTATAGAATTATTAAAAAAATATGAAAATAGCTATAAAATACGAATTTAGCAGCATGACAACAACAGAAGAAGAGCAAAATGAAGAGAAAGATATAAATAGGAATTTAATGTTAAAATTAGCAATTGTAATATGTGAATATACTTGCGCATTTAAAGAATATTATTATAAAGCAACATATAATACAGAGGAAAGTAAAGAAATAAGAAAATTATATTTTAGTAAATTACCTAAACCATTTAGTTAAAAAATAATAAAAAGTTGGGATGAAGCAAAAATAGTAGATATTCTAGGAGCAAGAATAAAATTTTTACAACAATGGTATAGAAACCTATGTGAAAAATATAGAGAAGAAATAAAAATGGAAAAAACATTAATAAGAAATTTAGCATGTTGCAAAGATAAAATAGCACCTCAATTTGGATGCGAAGAAAGATATTATAAGAAAAGAAAAAGATATAAGAAATATAAGAAATACAAAAAATAAAAATATAAATATAAGAAATCAAGAAAAAGATATTATGTAAAAAATTATAAACATAAAAGACCATATAGGAAAAAGAAATCTATAAAAGAATGTACTTGTTATAATTGCGAAAAATTAGGACACTTAGCTAGAGATTGTAAATTACCTAAAAACCCAAAAAATAAACAAATATCAGAAATAAAAATAGAAAATACAGAATATATGCAGATAGATTATACAGATTACGAATTAGAAAGTGAAGATAGTATATATGAAATTTCAGAGAATAAAACAGATAATGAATTAGATGAATTAAATGACTGAAGAAGATATAAGAATAAACTAAATAACTGAAGAAGATATAAAAATAATAACAAAGGAAGAATATATTTAAATGAAGAAGGAATAGATCAAAAAATAATATTTGATAGTCATATATTTGATGAAATAAAATGAAAAGAATTAGATTTAAGTGTAGAAAAAATATTTAAAATACCAACAGTAAAAAACATATTTAGTAGAAGAAAAGAAGAATACTACGTAGTAAGCCAAAAAGAACATGTAATAGACTGTAGATATGCAAAAGGTAAAGCTAGTATACGACTAGTAACAAAAAGAATAATTAATAAAGAAATAAACGATATAAAAAGTAGAGACTCAATAAATATGTACACCTTGGAGGTATAGATATATTGATAAAAGCATGTTATAGAAAAAAGTATAATAACTGCAATAAAAGGAAATTTAATATACCAAAAATTTAAATTTATAATAAGTGCAAATTATTCAGTAGCAATAACACATAAAAATATAGATAAATCATTAGTATTATATTGGAAAATATCAGGAATAGAACTAACCCCAGGAAGTAAAATATTTACGGCAAGATGTAAAAATCTATATGTATTAACTACAAAACACAAAATAATAGGAAAAAATAAAATTAATAAAATACAAATAGAAAGTCCTTTCTAACAATTTTTAAAAACAATTGATAATAATGATTACAGTTATAGGGACATAGATATAGAAGAAGATTTAGAAATAATAAATGATAGAATAAGTACAACAAAAAGAATAGCTTATGAAAAACCAGAATCATCAAGTTCATAAAAAAGAACAAGTTATGAAAGAAGTTCAACAACTAATTTAAACCAATATTACACAACAGGAACAATAAATGAAAAAGAATACTTAATACTCTTAAATACAGGACAAGAAAAAAATTATATAACAAGATATCTAGTAAAAAATGAGGAAATAAAATCTGATAATAATATATGCCAGATCTACCAAGAAGCTTAATAAACACTAAAAATATAGCAGAAAAAAGAAATAACAATAGGAGTTAGAAAAATAAAAATAGAATTTGAAATAAAGGAAGAAATGCAAAAAGCAGACATAATATTAAGAATAAAATGACTAGAACAAATAAAACCATATAATATAGAGCATACATAATTATCTATAACATCTAACAGAGAGAAATTATTCTTAAGAAGAGCTTTAGCATGATATGAAAATATATGTATTAATGAAGATAGTAGTAGAAGGGTATCACAGTAGATATTATACACCTATGATAGATAAATGAGCAGAAGCTAATTTATGGAGATATAATTGTTTACCAGAAAGTAAATGGAATAAATTAAAAACACCACTAATAGTTAAAGGATTTAATAACGAAGGAAGCTTAATTACTTATAAAGCTAAGAATATAAAAACACAAGTATAGGATAAAATATTAACAATAGAAGAAATCTATAATTATGAGCTAACATCAAAAGCTATACTTTTAGGAATGCCGTTTTTAAATAAAGTATACCCACATATAATAACTAGAACGGATTTGTGGTTTACAACACCATGTAAATAGAAAGTAAGAGTAAAAAGAGTTACTAATAAAATAAGAAAGAAAACTGATTGGATTGAAGGAAGTAAAAAAATTACACAAAAATTAGAAAATATAAAAAATATTGAAGATACAATAGAACTGGTCGTATTTTTAATAAATAAAAAGGAAATAACTATATTTTCAATAAATAAGATAGAAATAATTAAGAAAAAATTAGAACAATTATATAGTGAAGATCCATTAAAAGGATGGGAAAAACATAAAACTACTATAAAAATTGAATTAATAGATAAAAATAATATAATAACTCAAAAACCATTAACATATAATTTTGACGATTCAAAAGAATTTAAAATGCATATAG
>NW_025885772.1:0-19328 GCF_002878395.1 Capsicum annuum
TCTGAATATATTTTCTTGCCTGAGAACCAGGACTAAAATCAATAAGTTGTGTCATCATGGTTAAACAGAATTGATGTCAAAATCCATTTCAGATGGGGTAGGATTTTCATTATCAAAATCTTGAACTATATTAGTTTTTGAGTTGATTTTTATCTTTTCTACACCTTTAGGTGTAATATGCGAATCTGCAGAATTAATAGTATGCAAAAATGCCGCTCGATTCCTAGCTGGACCATACTGAGGTTCTATAGGAGAAATATGATGAATAGAAGGAAGTCTTCGTGGTATTGAGAAAGAATTTCTATAGACTGGGGGATTACTATCAAACTGTAGACAAATTCGTCCATCTGGATTTTGAGTTACTTGTGTTAACTCTGAATTAGTCACATCGTCCGCCAATTGTTTTGGGGAAGTAACTGAATTTAAAATCCACCTTTGGGGGAAATCAATTTCATCCCATCCAATAGGTCTTCGAGTAGTGACCCTAGATTTTATAAAATTAGTTTCAATAAGCATAGTGCAATCAGAATTATCATCAATTAACTTACATCGAGGATTTAGAGTTGATAATAAACGATAGTATATGCGGTAAGATAATCCTATTAGTTCAGATCCAGGGGCATAATCATATCTATGAGTTTTCACATTTAAGGTTAAAGCATGAAGAATATTTACACCAGTTAGAGATAATTGTAAATTTGGCTGAGTATTAAAATATACAGGACCATAAGCAAGAGTAGATTCAATAGATCCCATTAAGGATTTTCGAAAATTTTGATTTCTAGCATCACGCAAAGCAGCTAAAAATGTTTCAGGGAGACCTTTTAGGGTTAAAGGTCGAAAGACAATTTGTACTAGGCCAATATGCATATAATTATAATTACCTTTAAAAATATCAATATCATGCTTATTTAGGATTTGAATAGTTTGTTCATCAGCATTTAAAGCAAGAGATTGTTCAGTTGTTTTAATAATTTGTTTATGTTTTATTTTATCAAAAAATCCATCTTCATATATGGTTTTTAATTCAACTTTTGGAATTGTCCATTTATTCAGTAGATCCATATCTTGAGGTAAAACAACCTCTTCGAGTTTTGTACTTTTAGTACTAACTTCTCCCATATCCATAGTTATAAGAGTCTTATATCTATGCTAAAAATCTTCACCTCACTTAACATATATTATTATTATTATTATTATTATTATTATTATTATTATCATTATTATTATTATTATTATTATTATTATTATTATTATTATTTTTATTATTATTATTACTACTATACAATTGCCAACACTACTACAACTAATTATTATTATAGATATAAATTCCCTAATATGTAAATAAATTATATTTAAATATATTTTATAATATTTAAATTATATATGAGATAAGTTTGAAATAGTATATATCTATTTGCTCTACATACTATGTACGTACTATACAATTGCCAACACTACTATAACTAATTATTATTATAGATATAAATTCCCTAATATGTAAATAAATTATATTTAAATATATTTTATAATATTTAAATTTTATATGAGATAAGTTTTAAATAGTATATATCTATTAGAACTTTTTAATTATCTGTTTCTATTTTTAAGATAATGAAAATATTTTTTGTAAAAGGATAATTTATTCAAATTCAAATACTTAATTTTTTAATTTAAAATTGTTATTACAATATTTTTAGCTTTGTCTTAAAATATTTTTTAATATTGTCTTAAAAATTGTCACGTGGCTATTTTAATAGCTTGACATATCGCATCTTGTCTAACTTATGTTTTGCTTATATATATATATATATATATATATATAGATTATTATTGTTGTTGTTTTTGTTGTTGTTGTTGTTGTTGTTGTTCTACATACTATGTACGAACTATTACTACAATTGCCAACAGTACTACAACTAATTATTATTATTGATATAGATTCCCTACTACCACTAAAAATAATTCTTTACTTTTTAAAATATAATGCATATTCATATTCTAATATTATATTTGAATTAAAAGAATTATTTGAAATCAAAAACCACATTATATAAAAATCTTTTTTCAAAGGATAATGTACTTCAAATTCAAATTGATTAAGAAGTAGAATTTCATTCCATTTCAACTTTCATTCAAATTCAAATAATATTTCAATTTGTTGACAGAAGATAAGTTCTTCATTATCTTTAATTTTTTAATTATAATGCATATTTATCTTCTACTATTATATTTAAATTAAAAAATTATTTGAAATCAAATCATATTTTTACTATTTATGTATGTACTACTATTGCTATTTTTGTTTCATTACTATTATTATTATTATTATTATTATTATTATTATTATTATTATTATTATTATTATTATTATTATTATTATTATTATTATTATTATTATTATTGTTCTACATACTATGTACGTACTATACAATTACCAACACTACTACAACTAATTATTATTATAGATATAAATTCCCTAATATGTAAATAAATTATATTAAATATATTTTATAATATTTAAATTTTATATGAGATAAGTTTGAAATAGAGTATATCTATTAGAACTCATTTATTATTAGTTTCTATTTTTAAGATAATGAAAATCTTTTTTGTAAAAAGATAATTTATTCAAATTCAAATACTTAATTTTTTAATTTAAAATTGTTATTATAATATTTTTAAATTTGTCTTAAAATATTTTTTAATATTGTCTTAAAAATTGCCACGTGGCTATTTTAATAGCTTGACACATGGCATTTTGTCTAGCTTAAGTTTTGCTTTTATATATATAGAGATTAATTGGAAAAATCCTGTTGGCCATAAAAATTTAGCTCAAATTTAGCCACAATAGAAAAAAATCATATTCACACTATAAACTAGTTAACTTTTAGATATTTTTAACCTTTTTATCCTATATTTAAAATTCTATCTATACATTATTTATTTTCAATTCCCAATATATTGAAAACTATCTAATACATGTAAATGAAAATTTTTTATGATTCTTACAATCATTTAAAAAAGGGCACTTTGACATAAATAATTAAGACAAATGATGAAAATAGAATGAAGAAATAATTACGAGCTCTTTTTTTTTAGGAAGACTAATTTTTTCATTATTCTAAAGTGAAAATTCATAAGTTAGAGCAACCAACTAACGACTTTTACTAATATGGAATACTTATAAAAACCGGTACTAAGATTATAAGCATTTTGTTGAAAATGTTTATAACATGCGTATATAATTTAAAATATATTTTCGAGCTAGTTTGATCCGCTTATAATAAATTTGATTGGACATTTTCGTTATAAATGTTTTTCGTTTACTAACTAGTGAAAGTGGGTGATGATTTAATTTTACTGTTATACTACTAGATTGATGACCCCTTAGGGGTCGCTTAATTGGGAAATAAGTTATGGTGAAATTAGTTATGCTGGGATTAGTTATCCTGGATTAGTTACCCTGGATAAGTTATCCTAGTATTATATTTTAGTGATTGTTTGGTTTGTCATACTAAAAATAATGGGCACTGTATCCTTCCTAAGTATAGATAGTTTGTTTATAAAAATACTCTTCGCCTTATTTAGTTTAATATTTCATGTTAAATTACGTCTTTTGTCCTAAATTCTATAAAATATTGATAATCCCATTAAAAAAAAAATCATCAACAAAAAATGTGAAAAAAATTACTCTCATCTTACATTATTTAGTATCATTAATATTTGAAAAGTTGAATTGTATTTTAAAAAAAAAAAATTCAAACATGTTTAACTATATAGAAAAAATAATTTTTTATTTAATAATCAAGCATGTACTAAGTTAGAAAGGAAATGTCAATATACTTTAATTACTTGTTCATAATAAATTTGTTAGGAAAAATAAAAAATTTGAAGTTAGATTAATAACTACAAAATATAAAGACAATAAATCCTTGGATTAATTTTGAATTTGATTGTATAAATAGTTAAACCCATATAATTGTTCCAATTTACCAAAATGAACAAAAATTTGTAAAGTAATCAAAATTTAAATTAGAGATAAAATTGTCAAAAAAATTTAATGTAAAGAATATCAAAATTTAAATTAGAGATAAAATTATCAAAAAAATTTAATGTAAAGAATATCAAAATCTCACGTTCTCTCTTATATATAGTAGTAAAGTAATATATATATATATATACACACACACACACACAGATACTTAAACATGGTAGACATCGATATATTATAAAAATCATAAAAATTATATAGTTCATAAGTGTCGATCCTAGTTGACATCAACCTACGAAAGTCACGTATTAATATTGTAGTCTTGCACCTTTATGTTACACCGATTTGATAATTTATGAATCATTACTTTAAAAATACTTTATTAGTTAAGTTTTATAAAATTTTGCATGTTTGAATAATATTCAAATATAATCTGAAAATATTTTAAAGCGATAATTAAAACTTAAACACTTCTGACATGATGGACATCAAAAAGTTATAAAATTTATATTGTTTGACTCTAGTTAACAACAATCTAAGAGAGTCACACGTTAATATTATAGTATGTAACCCATATATTAACTGATTTGATAACTTGGGAATCCTTACTTATATTTGTTATTATTATGACCTCTGGTTGAATAATTTTATAAATTATTATATTTAAATAAATATTTAAACATAATTTAAAATTTTTATATAAATTATAAAAATTCTATGATTTGTAAGTGTCGATCTTATTTTATAACAATCCATGAGAGTCACATATTGATGTTGAAGTTTTACGTATTTATTAATTGTCATCTTTTAAGAATAAATTAAATATTTACAACAACCTAAGAGAATGCTTACGCATTAATGTAGTTGCCTTGAGTCCCTATGTTAAGCCGACCTGATAACTTATGAATCATTAGTTAAATTTGTTATTCATGTTATCTCTAATTAAGTAATTTTATTATTTATTATGTTAAACTAAATTTAAAAATTACATATTTAAATATATTTTTAAAATATTTTAATAAAGATAGTCAAAGTTCAAAACACTTAAGAAATAATAGACATTGACACGTCATAAAATTATATAATTACTTTTTAAAAAAATCATTTATATATAGAGAATTTGAAATTAAAAATTATATTTTAATAAATGATCATTTGTAGTTATTATCATTTTCCGGTGTTGCAATTAACTTTTATGTTTAGAAAAAAAAATTATTTTTTTGATTAAAAAAATGAATTTGTTTGTTTTGAAAGAAAAAAGGCATTGTAGTTTTTTAACAACTGTGGACAAATTTGGGTCAAATTTTTGTGGCCGGGCTATTTATAGTACCTTTATTCCTTTTTATTTGCTCTATTTGAGTTGGGGGCACCCTTTAGTAAAATTTTTACTACTATAAAATTTAAAATAATTTTATTAATACATCCCTAATTAAACTTCAACCTTTTTTAAAATTAATAATAATTACATTTATTGAACAAAGGTACAATAGGAAGATTTTAATCAAACTATTCTCGCTAGATTAAAAAATATAAAAACAGCTTAAATGAAACAAATAAAAAGGAATGAAAAAAACTATAATTTAAAATGTAAATTGAAAGATACAACCTCTAACGATATTAAATTAAAAAGAAATTTAACTCACACCTTATTCAAAAATTAAATCTAAAATTAAAGTAAAACATAAACAAAGTAGTGTGGCATACACTGCAAACTCACATGAGTCATAAAGATACTTTTCTTCCCATCTCTCTAACGACATTTGGCGTGATTTGATTTTAAATGGAATCAAATCAAAAAAATCGATATTGGATTTGATTTTAGATTTTTAAAATCGATGATATTTATCTTGATTTTTATTTTACTAAAAATTACCACAATTCAGAGAGCAATGAATTCTTCGCCAAATCATCTCCTTCTTTATTTAATTTAAGAAAGAAATCAATTGCATTTGAGCTTTCAGTGTGATGAACGAATAAATTATATATATTAATTAGTTGAATATATGATATTATTTTTTCATAACTAAATATAAATATTTATACCTTATAATCATTAATTTAATTTTAGTCTACTTATATTTCACATGTAATATTATATTTTTAAATTTCATTTCTTAAAAAATATGAAAAAGAAAAAAAAACACAGCACTCTAAATCTAATTGTCTATATGTGGTGAGTGAATATTTTGTTTTTAATTTACTCAATAGATTGCTCTTGGTTGACTATTTTATTTATAGCTTTATGTTATTTTGTGGATGTTAGACATGTGAAATGGAGTAATCTCTATAATTATGCAATATAAACATGCTAAAGTTTCAAAAAAAGTATTGAAAAATAATGTAAAAGATTTAACTATACTTATCTAGTAATAGTAGATATCAATTTATAATGTTCATATGAAATAATTGTTTCATGTCTTTATTATTTTTTAATTATCAATTCATCATAGCTAGCTATAAACCAAAAAACTAAACCAAATTGATAGTTTTATTTTATTTTAAACATTTAAAAATAATTAAATTACTTTAATTTTAATTTTAATTTTAATCAATAATTAATCCCCATGGAATCATGAGCACCCATTAGTTTAAGAAAAAAATTATTGATTGACATTCTTTTATATCTTGAATGGCATATTACAAAAAAAGGGTTATTAAGAAATTAAACTAGTAAATAATATTGTATGACAATCAATATTTATAATTTCATTGGAATTGAATAAATTAAAGAATTATTTTTGAATTTTATTTGGTCAATTCTTTTTGGGTTGATCAAGAAACAAAATTGAAAAATCAAATAATTAATAAGCAATCAAGAAACATAATTAAAAACAAATATTATGACTAAGGCATAGCTAAAAATTTAAACATAGAAATATAAATAACATATTCAACTTTTATTTATCAACTCCACGTCTCAAATAATTAAGATTACTTTGATTAATTTATTTTAAACTTTATTCAAAGATATCATTTTAATTTGAAATAAAAAGTTTTTGAATTGGATGATATAATTTTCAATTTAAATTTTTGTTATCCTTTTTGTCGATTAATATAGAGGAATATGAAGTTTAGATTCAAATGTATGTAGATATGTGTGTATATCATCATAAGTTAAAGAAGAGATTCAATATACATTGAAAAATAAAATATTTTATTGGGGTAAAACATTAAGTTTCAATTTAAATAAGTGATAAATATATTTAAGTTGAATGGACAAAAGTTGAATTTGAAGTGAAATATAAATTTACTTATACATTATATTAAAAGGAGAGTAATCGTATAAAATACATTTATTAATTTTTTTTATTATAAGTAAATGTGTAATTTTTTAATTTAATTAACTATATAATTTACTATACATATAAAATAATTAGAGTATGCAGAATTTTTTTATATTTATTAATTGTTCTTGTATAAATCAATTTTAGTTGTTCCATAAGTTTAGAGAATAGAAAAAAGTTAGTGCATTTATTAATATAATTTGGAGGAGATTTATTTAAGAAAATATGATAAAATCCAAAACAAGGTTATGTAAGTCTTTTCACAATTGTGGGCAAATTTGGGCAAAAAAATTGTGGCCATTTAACATTTTCCTATAGATACTTTCAAATGTATTTTTCAAAATACTATATTATGATAAAAAAAAAAAAATTATTGTGTGTAGGTTATCTTATCTATAGGGTCCGTTTGGATAAGCTAAAAAAAGTGACTTTTAAAAAGTTCTTTAAAAGTACTTTTGAAAGTGCTGAACTTATTTTAAAAATAAGCAGTTACGTATTTAGATAAAAGTGATGAAACTAAAAAAAAGTTATGATGTGTTTGGTAAACAAGTGTTTTAAGCACTTTTTTTTTGTCAAAATGTCTAAAATACCCTTAAAGCTGTTAACAATATATAGAGTTGATTATTATTAAAAAAAATTTCTAAAATGATTCAAATTAAAATTAATATATATATATATATATATATATATATATATATATATATATATATATATATATAATATTTTCATGAATGACTATTAATTTGTGCACTAAAAAATCTTTTTTTTTGTTAAAAGAGTTTAAATCATTAAGCAAAATATATATATTACTAATCATTATAATTACATTAATAGATAAATAGTTGGTCACAAATGATACTATTTTTTGATAAAAAGACTCTTAATTAGAAAATATATTACTCGTTGATTGAGTAATGACTATCACTATTTGAACATTGGCGAATACAAATGTTGAATCGTGAAATATAGATGGATCATTCACTAATCGTCCATGAAGTTGTATATATTTAATGAGTATTCTCCATATATTTTGGTTGGTGAATTATTTTTTTATTAGAGAAATTCATATGTTGTACAATAATAATTGTCCAAATTTAAAAGAATATATTAAAGAAGGAGAATAATATATAAAAAATTATATTACATAAATTAGAAGTTTCATACAAAAGAAGTACTAATATAGCTAGAGTTAAGTTTGCCATAAATACAAAAAGTGGAAATCTTCAATTAATACAAGCATTAAGCATTAAAAGCTATTTTTGGGCTACACAAGGGTAATTTTGGAATAAGGAAGAATTTTGAGGGACAAAAATGTCTTTTAATTGGTCAAACTACAATGGCTTAAAAAAAATGGGAATTGGAGCTTTTAGTTTTTGGCTTATAAAAAGCAAATTTTGGCTTTTTTTTTAAAGTAATTTTGAAACTTGTCAAACACTCCTAAAAGTAAAAAAAACTTTTAAGCCATGTTGACCAACTTATAATCTTATCCAAATACCCTCATAATCTACAATTATAATCTATATCTATAATCCATATCTATATCTATAATCTATATTTATATCGATATCGATATCGATATCTATATCTATAATCTATATCTATATCTATAATCTATAATATATTAAAAGTGTGAAGGGTCTTACAAATGTTGTTTGAACTTTTTGTCCTTCATTAAAAGTCTTTGCTTTAGACTAAATCGTCTTTTCGCTATTATTTTCTAATATTTAAAAGTTGAAAGTTAATTAAATATATTTATGATAAAATATTTCATTTTTTGAATTCATTTTAATTTAGTCCTTAAACCTTTCCTTATTTGAATTATACCATAAAACTAAGTAATATACCAAATTTGTAAGGAAAAAAGATAGCAACATCACGTTAGGATTTCTTTTAAGTTAAAATTGTAATTAATTAACTATTTAATAAAATTTTAAGGCAGCAAAGTCCCTTTTTTTTTTAATTTCTCATCCGGTGTCCGATACCAGTATTGGAGCCCGGCTAATCCGGATTCGCGTCGGGTAGGATCCCATTCGGGGGCTAGCGCTCCCAACAGAGTTTTCTCCATGCCCGGGAAGGCAGCAAAGTCCCGTTATAATTGTAAGACAATAAAATCACGTTAGCAAAGTCATATAACTATTAAATAAAATCATTATTGCATTTTAAGTTATTTTATTATTATTAATGGAAAATCAACTAAAATTTTGGTAATTAGACCTTTCCTTAAACTATTAGGTAATTCTAAATTTTATGAAAGATAAGTCATATATATTAAAAGTCTTTGCTTTAGATAAAATCGTCTTTTCACTATCTTTTTAATACTTAAGAGTTGAAGATACCATTTGTAGGGGGGTGCGCGGATTTAATAGGTATAATAGATTTATTAGGTTAGTAGTGAATCTATTTTTATTTGTGCATGGATATTTTGTTTCAATATCTTTTAATAATTTACTTTTTTCGTAAGATATATTCATTGATTATTTTATCCTGTAGTAATTACAGAGTTACAAATTCTTGTATAATAATTTATCCTATCTGTGCTATAATGTATATCTAATTCTAAATTTTCAATGTTATTTATTATCTTGTGTTGTTCTTCTCGTAGTGAGTTTTTTAAATTATATAAACTATCACATGTACTTTTATCTAAATTTTCTAAGGTTTTTTCTATCCATATTAATTTTTCTTTTAGGTCTTTCATTATTTGTCTAATTCGGTTTCTATAATTAATTTCATTATTTAGATTTTCTTGATTTTCTCTAGTTTGTCTAATATATTCTAACATTTTTTAATCTGAATAATATCCTTCTGGGTAAATTTCTTCGTATAACTGTTCTAGATAATTTATAGTTTCAATTTCATAGTTTATTACTTTTTCTAATATTATTTTCTTAATATCTATAATTTCTATGTTTTTAAGTATATATAATATTAAAATTTTAAGATAATCTAAATGATCTATTTTTAAAATTGTTTTGTAGCTGTTTGTTTTAGTTTTAGTAGTTTTTGCATATTTTTATTAAGAAATTTTATATCTTTGTTTTCCATGTATTTATTTTTATTTTTATCTATTTTTCTAGTAACTGCATTTTTTTTTTATATCTTTTTCTAAAAATTTTATATAACTTATCATCTTAAATATTTGTAAGAGTAGTTAGGTAGTTGTGGTATATAATTTATTCTAGTCATATAATATTCACCAAAAGCTTTTTCTAATATGATTTTTCTTATATCTGCTACGTTTATATTTCTAAGTGCATACAAAATAAGTATCTTGAATTTATCTACCATCATATCAGATATATTATCATTCATTTTCATAATTTGCTTTTTTCAAAATATTCCCTTCAATCATGTACACAACAAAATATGGTCATATTGGCTTACTATATACTAGATTATTTTTAAATAATATGTTCTTCCGTCACTATTAACATGGTAATCCGGATACTTTTTCCCTTAAACAGCGCCTCTACTCTGGTTACTCCCCGCCACGGCTTCTTGCCTCATTGGTTTCACCTTTAGGATGGCATAGTCCTTAGGGATATTTCTCCGTTTCCTCTTTGTTAATAAACTTCTTAACATATTATTCTTCGAATAATTCTACTATAAAGTAACTAATATGAATTTATTTTATCATATCATGATTGTTGGGAATTATGAAATTAGCTATTCATAATTATAAATAGATATACCTGTTCGGGTAGCTTTGATGTTTCTGAATTTTGTTGTTCCATAGCTTTTTTCATTGGAGTATATTTATCTAATTAACTGAGTAATATTTTTTGTGGAATGGGGAGAGAGAGATTTGCTTCAACGCATGAAGGCTTGCTTTTGCAAAGCCTTCTGCCTCTGATATATATAGAATGAACTTTACAATTTTTACATACTCATTCTTCACACGTTTTTTACAATTCTTAAACTTAAGACTAAAAAGTCAAAAAGGTAGGGCTATAAGTCTAGTCTACCTAAAAAGATAAGATAAGAAAAAGTTAAAATTTACATTTAATGATTTACAGTATCTTGTCGTAAGAATATCTTCCGCTTGTTGTCGTATCTGCTCCATTATTGCTCTGTATCTGCTCCATTATTGCTCTGTATCTTGTATTTCCAGCTGGTATTTTATCTTCTTTATTCTAGATGTACCTCTGGAATAATATTATCTTCTCCATTGCACCTCGAACATTGGTGGTCTGGATATTTATGTCCGATTATCTTACAGTATCTTGTTAGCAGTCCGTCTGAAATAAATTCCTTTTTTATTGCTCGTGTGGTAGATTGTTTTTCTGGGTTAAGTAGCGTCAGTATCCATTGTCTTACGTCTTCCATATCTGCTTGTCTTAGTTCTTTCGAATTTGAATATATCATTTGGTGATCTCTTGAATAGTAGCTCCATATTGGATTTCCGTTAGCGTAGTTATTTGCTAGTTCTTGTATGATCGTAGCTAGTCCAATAAGTCTTTTATTTGCATAAAAATCTGGTATCTCGATTCTAGGTATCTCCGGTTGTTGCGATATATCTTCTGGTATAATCATATCTCTTGTCAGTCCTATCTTTACAACTTGTATCACTGGTTTTATCTCATCATATAATATCTCTGCTGGTGCAGTATAACATTTTATATAAAACAAATTTCCTTTTGTTATTCTTTTATAGGTAGTGAATATCTTGTATAATTCTTCCATAGCTGTTAGCTCTTCTCCGTCGTGGGTATATATGGTATTTAGTAGTCCATAGTTAAAACAAGTTTTAACTAGGCTTGGATTAGTTTTGGGTAGTGCTATCTGTTTATTGTATCCTTGTAATTTTTGGGTTATATAATTGGTATTTGGTTCTTTGATATCTGTAGCTCTGGGGTTATGGTTTAGAAAGGTTTGGACTTTGTATATGTTTTCTATGTATTTTTGGGCTGTGTAGTTGTATATTTTCTTGTCTTGGTTTAGGCTATCTCGGTATGTATTAACTTGTGGGGGTATGAATAAATGGTCTTTTTGTGTTTTAGGGGTAAATGGTTTTTCGAATATTTTATTCATATTTGCATTCTGGTATCTTGGCTTATTAACTCCTTTGCTTGTACCTGCAGAAGTAGATTGATAAATGTTATGGGTTTTATGGAGTGTCCCAACGTCTCCTTCTAGCTCTGGATTTTTAATGTCTTCCGATCGACATAGCTCTGCACACTGCTGAGTTGGCTGATTTGTAGCTATAGACTTCAGTTTACCTTCATTAGTCTTTAGCTTTTCTATCTCATTACCCATACTGTCCACTTTCATTGAAAGCGTAGTTAGGGTGTTAAGTATTTTTTCTAGAGTATCTTCCTCTACTATTTCAGTCTGTGTAGCTTTGTCTTGATATGTAATCTGCAATAACATTTTTGTTAGTACTGATCACTTCAATTGTAAATGTGAAATTTAATATATTTAAAACTAGTCTTCGAATCTCTTTTGTTGTAACTGAATTTTGTATTTTCTTTGTTAGCCACCAACGTACCTGTGTATTATCTGTTCGTACAATAAATTTGTTATATACAATATATGGCTCAAATGATAATAAACACTTATATAATGAACATAACTCTTTTCTATTTATTTCCCATTTTATTTCTGTCTCGTTGAACGTACCTGAGTAATATCTACAATGATGTTCTATTTTTTCTGCTTCATATCGATATTTAAGTACTCCTCCGTAACTATATTCACTTGCATCTGCTTCTACTATATATATAAATTTTCTATTTTCCTCTGGAAATTGCAATTTTGGTAATTCTCCACAAAGTAATTTTATTTTTTGAACTTGTTTTTTATCTTTTTCATCATAATTATATTCTATATCCTTTTTCAATTTTTTCTGCAGTGGTTTTAAGGTTTCTGCTAACTTTGGAATATATTCTCTTACTTGGTTTACTAATCCTAAAAATGATTGTAATTTCTTTTTTGTATCTAATTCTTCTTTCGAATTTATTATTTTTTGTACTATATGTTGTTGCATTTTTACTCCACTTTTATCTATTTGTATTCCTAAAAATTCTATCTGATTTTTCATAATTTCAGCTTTCTTTTTGCTTAGACTTATTCCTGATTTTTCTATTATATCTGTGAACTGTTCTAATAATTTTAAATGTTCTTCTTTGGTTTTTGTATATAGTAATATATCATCTATGTATACTATACAATTAGATAATTGTTTAAAATAATTATCCATAAAATGTTGATATCTACCTGGTGCATTTTTATATCCAAATGGTAACACGTTCCATTCATAAAATCCTTGTGGTACCGTAAATGCGGTTAATTCTTTAGATTCTTCTTCTAGCTTTAGGTGGTAAAATCCTGCTTTACAATCAAATTTGCTAAAATAATTATATCCTTGGATTTGTCTTATTTTTAATATCTTATTTGGTATCGGATAATTATATGTCATAGTTTTTGCATTTAAATTTCTATAGTCAATAACCATCCTACTTTTTCCTCTTTTTTGTTCACTATGTTTATTTACTATAAATGCTGGACTATTATGTTTACTATTACTTTTTTGTATATATTGTTTTTCTAATAATTCATCTATGTGCATTTTAAATTCTTTTAAATCATCAAAATTATATGTTAATGGTTTTTGTGTTATTATGCTATTTTTATCTATTAATTCAATTTTTATAGTAGTTTTGTGTTTTTCCCATCCTTTTAATGGATCTTCACTATATAATTGTTCTAATTTTTTTTGGATTATTTCTATTTTATTAATTGAAAATATAGTTATTTCTGTTTTATTTATCGAAAATACTACTAGGTCTACTGTATCTTCAGTATTGTTTATATTTTCTAACTTTTGTGTAATTTTTTCACTTCCTTTTATCCAATCAGTTTTCTTTCTTATTTTATTATTAACTCTTTTTGCTCTTACTTTTTGTTTGCATGGTGTTGTAAACCACCAGTCTGTTTTAGTTATTATATGTGGGTATAATTTATCTAAAAATGGCATTCCTAAAAGTATATCTTTTGATGTTAATTCATAGTTATAAATTTCTTCTATTGTTAATATCTTATCCCATACTTGTATTTTTACATTCCTAGCTTTATAAGTAATTAAGCTTCCTTCATTATTAAATCCTTTAACTATTATTGGTGTTTTTAGTTTATCCCATTTGCTTTCTGGTAAGCAATTATATCTACATAAATTAGCTTCTGCTCCTGTATCTATCATAGGCGTATAATATCTACTGTAATATCCTTCTACTACTATCTTCATTAATACATGTATCTTCATTTCATGTTAAGGCCCTTTTTAAGAATAACTTTTCTTGGTTATATGTTAAGGTTAATTGTGTATGTTCTATATTATATGGTTTTACTTGTTCTAACCATTTTATTCCTAATATTATATCTGCTTTTTGCATTTCTTCCTTTACTTCGAATTCTATTTTTATTTTTCTAACTCCTAATATTATTTCTTTTTCTGCTAGATTTTTATTATTTATTAAACTTCTTGGTAAGTCTGGGCATATATTATTGTCTGTTTTTATTTCTTCATTTTTTACTAGATATTTTGCTATATAATTTTCTTCTTGTCCTGTGTTCAAAAGTATTAAATATTCTTTTTCATTTATTTTTCCTGTTATGTAATATTGGTTTAAATTACTTATTGAGTTTGTTTCATAACTTGTTCTTTTTGATGAGCTTGATGACTCTGGCTTTTCATTAGCTATTCTTTTCGTTGTACTTATTCTATCATTTACTATTTCTAAATTTTCTTCTGTATCTATGTCTCTATAGGTATAATCATTATAATCTATTGTTTTTACTATTTGTTCAAATGGGCTTTCTATTTGTATTTTGTTAATCTTATTTTTTCCTGTTATTTTATGTTTTGTTGTTAATACATATAGATTTTTACATCTCGCTGTAAATATTTTACTTCCTGGGGTTAACTCTATTCCTGATATTTTCCAATATAATACTAGTGATTTATCTATATTCCTATCTGTTACTGCTACTGAATAATTTGCACTTATTATAAATTTAAATTTTTGGTATATTAGATTTCCTTTTACGGCAGTTATTATGCTTTTTTCTATAGGTTTTATAATTCTATCGTCTGCTAAATATAATTCTATTGGTGTATCTATTCCTTCTCTAAAACATGCTTTTATTAATATCTCTGTACCTCCAAGGTGTACATATTTTATTGGATCTCCTTTACTTTTTATATCATTTATTTCTTTATTAATTATTCTTTTTGTTACCAGTGGTATACTAGCTTTTCCTTTTGCGTATCTGCAGTCTACTACATGTTCTTTTTGACACACTACATAATATTCATCTTTTTTCCTAGTAAAAATATTTTTTATCGTTGGTATTTTAAATATTTTTTCTACACTTAAATCCAATTCTTTTCCTTTTATTTCATCAAATATATTACTGTCAAATATTATTTTTTGTTCCGTTCCTTCATCATTTAAATATTCTTCCTTTGTTATTATTTTTATATCTTCTTCAGTCATTTAATTCATCTATTTCGCTATCTGTTTCATTATCTGTTTCGTTTTCTGAAATTTCATATATACTATCTTCACTTTCTAATTCATAATCTATATAATCTATCTGCATGTATTCGGTATTTTCTATTTTTATTTCTGATATTTGTTTATTTTTTGGATTTTTAGGTAATTTACAATCTCTAGCTAAATGTCCTAACTTTCCACAATTATAACAAGTACATTCTTTTATAGATTTCTTTTTTCTATATGGTCTCTTATGTTTATAATTTTTTACATAATATCTCTTTCTTGGTTTTTTATATTTATATTTTGATTTTTTATATTTCTTATATTTCTTATGTCTTTTTCTTTTCTTATAATATCTTTCTTCGCATCCAAATTGGGGTGCTATTTTATTTTTGCAACAAGCTAAATTTCTTATTAATGTTTTTTCCATTTTTAATTCTTCTCTATATTTTTCACATAAGTTTCTATACCATTGTTGTAAATATTTTATTCTTGCTCCTAACGTATCTACTATTTTTGCTTCTTCCCAACTTTTTATTATTTTCGAACTAAATGGTTCGGGTAATTTATTAAAATATAATTTTCTTATTTCTTTACTTTCTTCTATACTATATGCTCCTTTGTAATAATATTCTTTAAATGCGCAAGTATATTCATCTATGTAACACATATTACATATTGCTAATTTTAACATTAAATTTTTATTTGTATCTTTTTCTTCATTTTGTTCTTCTTCGATTGTTGTCGTACTACCAAATTCATCTTTTATAGCTGTTTCATATTTTTTTAATAATTCTATAGGTGTTAGTTTAGTTGTTGTCGATGATGTTCCTTCTATAGGTTTATTAGTTCTTAATACCTTTTTGCTATTTTCGGTTAGATTTGCAAACCATAATTTTACTGATCCTATTAGTGTTTTTTCTATATATTCCGGTGCATTTGTTATATTTATATTATTATCTAATAATTGTTTTGTCATATATCCTATCCATAATTGTATTGTTTTTTCTGTATCTATTACACAATCTAGATCTAAAAAGTTATAATTTTTATTTACTATTTGTTTTGGTATCCATTTATCATATTCATTATATTTTTTAAACTTATTCTTATAATATATAGGTTTCCTTATTTCTGTTGTTTTAGGTATTATATTCTCATTTTCTTTTTTATCAAGAGTATTTATTTCTGTTTGGGTATTTTCTAAGTTTTCCTCATTAATATTTTGTTCTTCATTGATTTCTAAATTTTTTGTATTTGTTAATATTTCTGTGTATGTTTCACTATCTTCGGACTCATAATTATCTGTTTCTTCAATATCTATATTATTTATTTCTAATTCTTCATTTTTTATTTCTAATTTTTCCTTAAATTGATTTATCTCGTTTAGTAATTTCTGTTCTCTATCTTTTTCTTCTTTCTCTTTCTGTCTTTGTTCATACAGTTCTTTTAACATTTGTAATTCTTTTTCTAATTCAGCAATTCTACTATTTTTGGTTTCTTCTATTTTTCGTATTTCTTCCGTAGTTTGTTGTTTTATTTTTTCTATTTCTTTTTTCCTATCTATCTCTTCGTTTTCTTTTTCTATTCTTACCATTGCTGTTAATTTATCTTCTAATTTTAATTCTTCTTTTTCTAACATTAGATATAAATGTTCACCTATTTTCTTATATCTTCGTCGCTCCTAAGTGCCTTAAAAACCTTTTTAGGGCGTTAATTGGATCCTTACCCATTATCCTTAGTTTTTAAAGGTTTATTTCTGTTTTTAAACCTTTGAAACACTTTTAAGTTTTTTTTCTTGATTTTTTCTATAAAAATCAAGTGGTGACTCTATAAATTTTTGTAAAATTATTTTAAAATTTTCTCAACTTTTCTTGAAATAATTTTAAGATCAAAACCATTTTCTCGCCAAATGAAATCCGAAAAGGGATAAAACAACCACTGTATGCTTTATTTGCTCAGTAGTATGCAATATTATGATATTTTTTTATCTTGGTCTATACAGCAAACATAGATTGGGGCTTTACCGATCGAGCGTTGATCAGATCCACATAGCCCGTGGTGTTTAAACGGAAGTCATTGTACCATCTAGTTTGGAGCTAAAGAAAAGAATGGTGTTTATGTTTCATTTCCATTTTGAAGTCTCTATTTATATGTTGTTATTCATTTACTCTACACTAAACAATTATTTTGAATAAAGCTAGTCATATGCATTGAGTAATTTTTCATATTTCCTTCTCACGACTTATGTTTAGCTATATGATTATTTTATAAAATGCATTATTCCTTCCCCTGAATTGCATATCAATACTCATCGTACTGATCATCCCCAGACTCTACACCTTCTTATGTTGTAGGTTCGGAAAAACTTTCTTATAGCTTTATACAGCCTTAGGATTCCTCGGGACACTTCAACAAGTGTTGAGCCCTCCATCTTTCCGAAGCCAATATGATCTTCATGTTAGACTTTAACTTCCAGTTTTATGATATTGTCAGGGCTATGTTCTGACATTGTTTTTTCATTCGTATGCTAGAGGCTTTGTAGACTTACGTATATATTGTTATATATTTTATTTTAAAATACTTGGGATACCTTTCAATGTGTTTTAAACAGATTTCTTTAATGAGTTATTCATCCATAAATAATTTCTTACATGTTCATAATAAAATGCTCAAAACGATATGCTAAGGGGTTCTCTTGGCCTTCAATAGTCTAGGATGCCCGTTACATCCAGGGCCTTGGCTCGGGTCATGAAAAAGTTGATATCAGAGCATAGTTAGAGTGTCCTAGGATGTATACGAAGTAATGTCTAGTATAGTCTTGCTTATGGGTGTGTTGTGCATCACACTTATTATTAGGAGATTGCATGGCATTTAGGATATATTTTCCACTCTTTCATACTCCAGATCGTGCAATTGTGTTTTCCATAAGAAAGTTATCTAGATTCTTTCCTGACTCTAATTCTGTTGGCTATGTCTCATTATCTAGGTGATACAAGTGCAAACGCTCAGATTCCTAACGATGTCCTTTCTGATTGAGTTATCCAAAAGTTACAAAGTTGCACAAGGACTTGAGAGGAGTCCATTAGTACATCAAAGTCTATTTATTTTAAGAGTATACCCCTATCTTCATTAATCGTGTGGTTGAGTTGATGTTAGATGTGTATTCGTACCCCCTTCAAAAACGTTATTGTAAATGTCACGGTTTAGGAGGAATATAGGTAGCTAAATGTTAGGGTAATGTTTCCACCTAATAAGGTATTGTTAATTAAAGTGTTATAACCTATGAACATTCAAATGATCCTAGATCTAGAAATATTAAGTCATAAGTTTAGAAGCCTAAGAATTAAGGTAATAAGTAATCAAAGAATGCAGCTAAAGTCTTGTCACGCCTCAAATCTTATTGGGGTGGACTGGCACCCGTAACCGAGGAGGCCTAGGAGAACCAGCTCATAACCTTATACTTCCCATGCATACCTCTATGACAACCCAAAATTCGGACAACATCATGTCGCATATAAAAGGAAATAATCACCTGTATAAGCTCGAGCA
>NW_025885773.1:0-4382 GCF_002878395.1 Capsicum annuum
AAAGGACAGAAACGACACTTCAAATTAAACTATTTACTTGAAAATGGACATGGAGTTTAAATTTTACTTTCTAGCCATTTTAATTTATTGACTAGTTCTATACTGTTTTTACACAACTTTTATACAAATTTTATACAAATCTTATACAGAAATATTCTGTACGAAAATTATACAGTTTTGATACATAATTTATATAATAAATGTACATTTGCACTTCAAATTAAACTATTTCCTTGAAAATGGCCATGGAATTTAAATTCCACTTTCTAGCCATTTTAATTTACTGACTGGTTCTATACCGTTTTTACACAATTTTTATACAGGTTTTATATAAATCTTATACATAAATATTCTATACGAAAATTATACAGTTTTGATACATAATTTATATAATAATTGTACTTTTTTTTACATGTTTTATACAACAATTATATAATTTGTATACACTTTTTATATATTGTACATATACATATTTGATAGAACTATACAATTTCTATACATATATCTTATATAGATTCATATTCTATTTAATAATTATATCGTTTTTATATAATTTAATTATTATTTCTAAACAATAAAAAAAAGCAGAATATTTGATCAATTTAAAAATTTATAGTAAAAAAAAATTAAAATATTTTTAAAAGGGCCAAATTGCCCAAGTTGAATATTGTATCAGTATCGTATATGGATTGTATATGGACTACGTGGATCAAAATGATCCAAATTGGGAAAGATTAGGAAATGACCATAAAATGACATTTGTTTAGCCGACTGGACATTATTTGTCCAAATGCTAAACTTGGGCTATAATTAGGCTATTATTTTTTAAATAAGGCTATTTCTTAAGTTCAAATCTTGGTGGACAAATTTAGATAAGGCTATTTCTTATCAAATCTTGGTGGACAAATTTAGATAAGGCTATTTCTTAAGTTCAAATCTTGGTGGACAAATTTACCCTATCTATACATATGCTCGTAAAATGTAATAGATACTTGGTGAAATTAATTCGAATATGTGCAACGGTTGCGCCCACACACCACAATGTTTCAATAGAGGAAGTAGCAAGTTACCACAATAATAGAAAAAAACACTATTAACAATTGAATTAAAATCACATAATTTTTATATCTAACAAGTAACATAATGAAGTCCTAAGTATCTCACTTCTCTAGCAACCAAAACACAAAAAGGTTGAACTACTTGATCCAATGATACAATCCTCTTGTTTAAAACTTCATCTTTACAAATTCCGCAAACAACATCAACAACAACTACGTCTCAATCCCAAACAAGTAAAGGCCCATTTGTGATATCCTTGAATCTTTCTTCTTTACTTTTAGTCCTGTTTTCAGTAACCACAAAGAATAAGTATAAGCTCATTGAGATCCAATGTTGCTCGGACTCTCCAAAATGTCACCGAACCTATGTCATATCCTCCGAAAAAGAACTATTCTAGAGGATCTGATATGCACTCGGCGATTTGAAGAGTCCGAGCAACATAACTGAGATCACATTAACGGTAAATGTTTTGACTAAGGATGAACATGAGGGTTGTTGGTATGGAAAAGCATACACACACCGGTAACTACTCCGAATCAATAGATACATGACATGTACTTTTTACATACAATTTATCACTTGACCATGATTAATCTCACATAACCAAGATAAAGATAAGTTCAGTGTAAGCATCCTGTGTGAGCAGATTTTTTCCAGCTAAGGGAAGAAATCTAAGATAAGGCAAAGAAACAGCAGTGCGGTTTTACAGATAGCTCATGCCAAAGACAACAGGAGAGGCAACAGAGTTGGGACATTATATACCGTTTTGGAGAACGTACGCATCACTCTGAGATGAAGAAACAAAAACGTCTTCACAGTTAAAAGTGTGTTACAATCAGATCAGTATGCAGAATAAAGATTCTGATATCTGGTCATCTGCTTCAACTGGTTTGTTTTGAAGGGAACTTGTCTAACAGTAGATTAGCTCATTAGAAGAGGCCTTCCATTGGTTAATCGCCCAGTCGCCGCTGAACTTTGATACATGTATTTTTGCCTCCTTGAGCTGAATTGGGTGATGCATGTGCATGTGAGGGAAGCTTACTCAAGCTTGTTCCGCTGGAGAGTTGACAAGGCCGTCAAGAAGAACTGGGTAATGATTCTTAGAGTAACTTTTCGTTGTCCGTGAAATGAAAGGCACAGTAGAGAGTAGTAAAATAAAATTTATGGGCTCGGGATTGTGACTATAACAACAACAACAACTGCTACTATTATGCCTTAGTCCCAAATAAGTTGGGGTCTCATTTCATCATTTAAGCTCACATCATATCACTACTGTGGGCTCGTGACCAGGAGAAACAAATTATCAGAATGCAGAACACAAAGTTTGTACTTAGGTGAAAATAATTTCTTTTTTTTTATCATGTAAAGGATGGCATTCATAAAGCATCCATATGTAGGCATTTTTATATATGGTTCTTAAGCACAACATACAAAGTAGGTTAACAAAAGCGCCATGTTCCGAAAGTAGTTCATTTTAATGGCCGCAGCCAGCCACTGAATAAAAATGAAACTCCACCATGAATATATTAGTCAGGTTTGTTATCTGCAATTGAAAAAAAAAAAATCAATATCAACTGGATCCACTCATGAGGATTTTCCTTTCATCTGCTTAGACGATTGTCAGCGTGTAAACTAGTAGGGATGATTGGATTTCACTTAGTTAAATGGCAACTTCCAAGGTAAATTCAAAACAAGATGCTTCTGCCAGTCACACAAGTTACAATTCTCAGGCGTCTAGAGGCCAATCCTTCCCTTAGAAAACACCATCTCTGGTTTTATATCAAGAAGACCAAACCAGTGATTTCATACGTAGAATGACAACCCAACGAAGTTCTGAAAACACATGCCGTGTTACCAGAATGTTGACGAGTAAGTACAGACCAGCTCTACAAAAGTTCAGTTATGCAGAAGTCAGCTTGAATGGATGAGACTCAATCACGCATAGAGAAATGTCAAGCTCATTTATGTATAGCTCATTAGAATGAATTGTCAAGCTCAGTTATGTGTTGCTGCCTGTAATAGAACTATAGCTATGAATGGTTAGAATGGACGGAACTCGTTATCCCTCTCTCACACGCAAGTCACTTGCAGTTTATCCATTAGTTTTGGCAACTCTGCTCAAATTTTGCAGAGTTAAGAGGTAAAAGGTGTCCAAGGTTATACATGGAGGACAATCTTTTCCCTTCAATGGGCCCTATGCAATGCAATTCGGATTAGGTTGGACAACGATTTCAGGATACTAACAACAACAACATACCCAGTGTATTCCCATAAAGTGGGGTCTGACTTCTGAGAAGGGTAAAGTGTACGAAATCCATACCACTACCTTATATGAAGTAGAGAGAGAGGTTATTTTCGATAGACCCCCCTGGCTCATGACAAATAACAGTAGACCAGGCAGAAAACATAAAAACAAACAACAAAATACGATAACACACCACTAGATAATAAAAGAAACAAGATACCCACAGAGTAATACTATGAACTATCTAACTGAAATCACAAACATCCCAAATCATCACGAATAAGAAATTACAAGACACGTGCATAACACTATGACTTACAGGTAAATCGCCAGAAAAAGCACCCGTTTCAACTAGGTAAGGACGCACTCCTACCCACTAACCCTATGCCTTGATCCGCGTCCTCCACACCTTACTATCAATTCCAGGATACTAAGACAAATAAAGGGTGAGACACAAGAATCTCTATAATGCAAGCAAAATATGTTCTTTCTACTCTAGTAGCAACTCCTTTGGCGAGATCAAGCTTTCCACATAGCAAATGCTAGACCATACACGTTCTTTCCCCTTGTGATCGAGCGTATAATCCTTCTTCGGATCATATAGAAGAACATTTTTGGCACAATCGTTATTTATCATAGAAACAAATTCTCCATTATCCGTCATGAAAAGGGGCACTAAAGCTCCAAAAAGACCTATTTCTAAATTCCTTATGAGAAATAAGGGCGTCCATGATTCCTTTACTCCGTATTCCTTCATAACCAATACCTCAACATCGTAGTTAACAAAACGACTCACACATAGACATTCATTTAACGCCCCTAAACCAATTATAATATTCTCTACTCCACCAAACTTAGGCTCAGGGACCGGAAACAGGTGGAAATTTTCAACAACGGGATCAAATAAGCACTAACTTGTAAACATTCTTTGACGAGTCGAAACATAATCCGCCAGGGATAAAAATTTTCAAGTCGAAGCAATCATCAAAATCCCCCATTAACATCATTATTTCTCCCCTTCCAACCCCACCCATGCCACGAAAATGCCTCCCCCTTCATTGTTTTTTTTTTTTTTTTT
>NW_025885774.1:0-2009 GCF_002878395.1 Capsicum annuum
AGTGATTCCGATAAATGATTCAGGAGATCGAGCATGATGCTACAGTACTACTACTGTGTTAAAAAATCCTGCCTTACTGATTATCTTATTTTCGCCTAACTGTTGCTTATCGATGGAACGGGTTGTTGACGTGTTCCAAGGAAGCAGTAAAACAGAAAGTAAAGAATACAATGATTTTTAGGTGGAAAACACCCGGCTCAAAAGGTATAAAAAAAACCATGACCTACACTTTTACAGTATTTAACCCCAACTTCACTAGATAACTCTAAGCCTCAACAACGACTGATTACAAAACTCTTGTAACCAACAAATAGGAATTATTAACTCTAATCCCTATAACTCAAAAACTAGGAATTATAAACTCTAATTCCTTTGACTCAACAACTAGGAATTATAAACTTTAATTTTTAACTACACACACCTCCCAAGGTATGCGTTTCCAAAGTCTCTGAGTATTCCCCAACTCGAAACTATCTCCTAATTCAGTTTATAACACACTGAAACTAATATTACATCAATAGCTCAAACAAAATGAACAACTTTAAAAATCAAAGCTAAAACTCTTAGCTGGATTCTATACTTAGGACCAGGTTCTTCAATGTGTTTCTTCAGTGATTGAGTAGCACTTCATGAAGTCAATCTATCGACTGTGCTTTTCTGCTTTGTAAGTGCGTAAATTACTCTGAATGATGCATCTTCTATCTAAGCACAGCTCCCCAAAGAGTAATTCTTTATTTTAAACTCCCCCTTTAATCAAAACTCTCATTACATAGAGTTCTATTTCAAGTGAGAATCCTTCTTCAATTCCAACTCTTGTCTCCTTAGTGTTGTAGTTAAACTTCAACCCTTTAAATCAACTTATCTTCAAGTATTTTACTCTACCACAACTTCTTCAATTTCTCACGTGATCAGTAGCTTGAGTATATCAGAATTAGGCTTGCTTATTCGTTTATGGCTTTCAACAATCTTTGTCTGCATCTATTAGTAAAACCTGAAACCTGCCTTCCTATGCTTGGACTAGGTCAAGTAACACATTCCATTCATGTTTCAGTTATCAAAAACTTCATTGATCTAACAAAGAGTCCTTCAATTTATATGTTTCCTATCTTGCGTAGACGTCTTCAATCTGCAGAATCTTTCTCCTTCTACACATAGGACTCTTCAAGATATGCTCAGAAGTGAAACTCCTTCTTTCCATAGGACTCTTTTTTCAACTCAACTTTCTTTCCCTTATCATCAAGTGCTTGAATCAAATTCAACTTCTTCAAATTTGTACATATTTATTTCCTTGAGTTTATCGGAATTTACCACTCATCTGGTTCTTGATTTCTTTCACCCTTATCTTTAATCATCGATGATTTTGCTACAAGTTTCAGCTACATGAGACAGTGTGTCTGTGAACCAAGTTGACTGACATGTTTCATATCACGTTGTCAGATTGTCAATCATCAAAACTACATCATACCCAACATACTGTATCATCTCCTCCTAACGAAAAATTAAGTGGGGTAGAAAACATCAAGTCATAATTACCAGGCGTAGCTAATGTTTAAAATAATTACCGTTTGCAACTACGGTTAGATAAAATATCTAAATATACATCTCTTTTATATTTGTATATTTATATATTTCGGGGCTTATATACGTTTGTATAATGTATACCAAATGTAATTCGCGCTTATTTACAAATCTCTAGCTATAACAAATTTATATTTTGTATATACTATCTCTAATTTGTATATTTAGCTATTAAACTGTAACTACGTTATGTAATTAAACATACTTTACCTATGACAACTCATTTGTTGCCTAATGTTAGCTATTGCTGAAATGTTGCCCCTATCCTAATGAAGAAGCCAAAATTTCCAAAATGCAGTCCGACTAGGAGATTTTTATCCAAAATCCACCAATCTGATATGATCATGAGTATAAATTGTGTGTATAATTTGTTAGTTTATTTCGATTTTATCTTCAGTTATTTTTAATAAAATCAAAATCAAATCAAATAT
>NW_025885775.1:0-1330 GCF_002878395.1 Capsicum annuum
TTTCAGGCAAGGGCGGAGATAGCGTAGATTTTAATTTTTTTATAGCAGTCTTGTTGTTAGAAGCATTATCAAAAGCAATACATAAAATTTTATTTTCGATACCATAATATCCGATAATTTTAATAATAGAATCAGCAATAAATTATCCAGTATGTTTACGATCTTCATCATATAAAAAAACAAGAATACGTTTTTGCATCACTAAATTACTATCCATCCAATGACAAGTAACGGTTAAATAATCATTTTTATTTACAGCACGATAAAGATCAGAAGTTAGGGACAATCTACATTGAATATTTTTTAATAATGTTGATAAATAAAAACAATATTGTGAATGAAGTCTAAAAATATCAGACCGACAAATAATTCTAGGAATACCGTTAAACATAGGATTATAAATTGCTTGTATATAACGAATAAAGGCATCAGAAGAAAGAAAACTAAAAGGCAAACAACCCACAGCTACCATTTTAGTTATTTCTTCCCAGTCCTTCGATTTATTATACTTCTTGGCTACGTGACCGGTTGTTGGGTCCATTCTAGTTTGCGTTAGCCCACCAACATCCCCACCACCTTGTGCAATATTTCTCTCTTTTGTGATCTTCAGCTATATGTCTCATTGACGTACCCGTACCCCCTTGCTTGCCTCCACTTCGATGCTTATATATTTGTTGACAAATATTGCATTGCACCTCAATATCTGATATACGTTCAAAAAATTATCATGCAACACTAGTTCTTTTATGAGGTCTTGGAGCACTGGGAGGACGGAGAGGGAGATTAACCGATTCAGATCTAACGTTAGCATCTCCTACTGCGGGTGTCTCAACAATATTTTCATTACCTTCGTCTAAATTAACTGCATCTACTTCACTTTCTTCTTCTATACCGTAATTTTCCTGAGTTTCTACATAATTCATATCGTGAGCACCTACACCTATTTCTTCCACAAAAGGTGTACCAAGCGGTACCGGAGGCGAAGGCACATGGGTATATCTACTACTTGAACTATCTCTACCGCTAGTAATTTACTTTTTACTACCACTACCGCTTCCGGGACAAAAAATTTTAACTCCTTTAGTAGCGAGGTTTCTTAATTTATCCATAATATAAATTAAATTAAACTAAAAATATTCAAACTACACAAATATAATAAAATTAAATATTGAACAATTAATACAATAAATAAAAATTAAACGTAAGAGATGGAACGACAATACCAAATTTTGGAAGTTTTCGAAAGTTGCGACTTTAGAAACTTCCACTCGTACTTTGTAAACGAAAAAATTAAAAAATTAAAGTGAACACTTTAAGAAATTAAATATAT
>NW_025885776.1:0-13961 GCF_002878395.1 Capsicum annuum
ATTCCATCAAAGTTAGTCTTCCGATCTTCAAGGGTGAGAGTGATCCCGAGGCATATCTTGTTTGGGAGTCATCATGTGATAGTATATTCCAAGTGAATGATCTAACCGAAGAAAAGAAGAGTTGTTATGCAATCGCTCACTTTGAGGGGTATGCAAACACTTGGTAGGAGTATGTGAATAGGTTTGGTGATGTGTTGATTGCCGGGCGGTTTAAAATACCAATGTGATTTCTTACTATGTGATATGTTTATGAACTGCTTTAAATTGCTCTTATATATGTTGAATATAAATGATTATTTTGGATTTGCTCTACATACCAGTACATCTGTATTGACCCCTCTCCCCTACCTCTTAGGTTCTGAGGCTCAGTCTAGGGGTCTGGATAAGTAGTAGATAATTCAGACAGCAGATCAGATTGTGCAGTGATGAGCCTTCTTTATTCCAGAAGGCCTATCCTTTCAGATTATGTCATCTATTACAGTTTTGGTCTACTGGGAGCCTTGTCCCAGTTTTCAGATAGTTGTCAGATTTTCATGTAGTAGAGATTTCGCAGACTGTTATGGATATTATTAATGTTTTTCGGATTTCATTCCTTATTGTTAAACTTAATCCAGAGTATGACCATGTTTCCGTATTAGATCGTAATTCCGCATTTTCTTTTATTATATGAATGTTGTGCATGACTACCAGATAATGTAGGACGTCCGGGCCTTCATGGTTCGGGATGTCCATCATGGCCAAGCCCTAGTTCAGGTCGTGACAACATCACTAGCCAAAATGAGCAAGGACTCCTCTACAAAGGCCAACTACTCATCTAACTCTACTAAGTCCCACCTTACCATATGGGATGGGTCAGGAATATACTTTTACAGCATAGAGACATGAAAAATTGGATGAACAACGACAAAGTATGGAGGTAAAGTTAACTCATAGGCCACCTCGCCAACTATACGGAGAATCTCAAAATGGCCAAAGCAGATATACACAGCATACAAACAGAATGAAAACTACACCCAAAAGTCCAGAAAACATATAATAAGTCAATGTGAATAATAAGGGAAAACCATCTTATTCATATCCAAGAGTCTTTAACATAATAAGATTAAAGAAGTATCGACTATCTTATTCCAGCCTCATTTAATTTACGTCAATAATATACCATATATACCAGGTATATATACGAATAAGGAGTGAAAGAAATATATATAGTAATATACAAGGCGAAGTAACAACTATACAAAATGAATAACGAAGGAAGGTATATACAGTAGTACCATATCTTCATATAGCTATATATATATATATATAAATATATATGCATATAAACCTGAGCTCATCTCAAAGCATAACCTATATCATCATATTCTCATTTAAGACCTCATTATAAAACTTATCAAGATTTAAATACCATCATACTCAGGGTTTCTAATCCACATGGATAGATATGAAGAAATTGTGCATAATAATGCAATCATAAGATAGGAGAGGCCAAAAACGTACCTTAAATCCCGATACCGGAACAATGACCAATCTGTCATAAGCTAGCCATAATAATGATAACAATAATATCAATAACGACGTGAGTAACCGGCTACTCCAGACAACCAAATACATAGCCGAGCCTATGCGTACCCCTACCGCCCCAGACTTGGAAGCTTCAATCAATACAGAACAACACAAGGCATATTCTTCACTCATATTTATGCAACTATCCCATACCGTCTGATAGACATAGGTGCATACTGGTGATAGGCAATGCGCATGAAGGAATGAATGCAAGGTACACAATCAATATCACAACTCATCATAACCGTCATCATCATGACCATCATCATTGTAATCAACCTCCATCCTTGTCAGGTATCAACGTATCATCATAATATCCTCCAACCCTGTCGGGTATCAATATCATCACAATAGCATCCTCCGGCTTTGCCGGGTATCAATATCACAACAGTCATTACAGAATAACTTATACTAATATACTCAAGAACATAATCATATAACCAGAAAGTATCTATCTAGTCATTACTTACCAACTACGCATTTTTGGTTAATCAACACTTATTATAATAGAATCACTAGTTCGCAAGTCATCACAAAACCTCTAGTTATTAGCCCAAACCTTATCCTTCACATGATCCTTATTCATGGGATAAAAACTAACCACTATTTATTTAATAATCAATATCTGACATCTAGTCAAGGTTCAACATTAGACCAAAAAAGTCATTTATCCACCATTCATTATTATCAACTACTCATCTTATATCTGTTAATCATTACTAGACAACACATTATTACTTGTCACCCAACCCAACCATCTTCTATTAGCTGACATCATTCCTTAACTAACCATCGTTAGCTACCATGTTTCAACTAAGCAAAATTCATTAACTAATACATTAGATTCCTAGCCATCAAGTGCTATAGTCCCCTAATAGACAACTAGTTACCACATAGCTTAACCGTCTAACAAGAAGAGTAGTCATAAGATCACATTTCAGCTATAATCACAATATTTATAATTGTAAATAATCATGAACATACTGAATCATGCATTCCATCACCAGTATTCTGTCATGCAATGTTTCCTATATTAAGAGTTATATTCGTCTAAAATTTTAAAATAAATATTAAAAACTATCAAGGTGTTACATATTCATTTAGTGGGATAATAAGCATCATACCGCATTTTCTTCCATCCCATACCTGAGAGATGAGTATATAAACATATACATATTTATATTCTATTCAATCAATATCATAACACGACCCTTGGTCCATCAATTTATCCAAAATAATCACAACATTATAATCATGGCCTTAGGTACATACACATATCCGGAACTCATATCAATAATCATATTTATTAAGACGTAGCATATCCCTAATCATCTAACATATAGGAGGCATAATATTGATAAGCATCTCATCATCTCTCACACAAGAGGCATCTCACATCTAGGAGGCATAATATTGATAGACATGTAATTATCTATAGGATATCATATATCAATAGCTCATACATCATGACAATGAGGAATATTACTTCTCTAGGCCAATTTACATATCCAAGATAAACACCGTCTCTGTAGGTCCAACAATCTTGACTAAAGGAAATAGAAACTCTATAGGCCAATCATCAAGTCTAAGAGAAAATAGCATCTCTATAAGACAACCATCAAGTCTAAGAGGAAATATGACAATCATCAAGTCTAAGAGGAAATAGCATCTCTATATGCGAATCATCAAGTCTAAGAGGAAATAATAACTGTATAGAACAATCATCAAGTCTAAGAGAAAATAGTATCTCTATAAGTCAATCATCAAGTCTAAGAGGAAAAGATCATTCCATAGGACAATCGTCAAGTCTGAGAGGAAAAAGCATCTCTATATGTCAATCATCAAGTCTAAGAGGAACTAATAACTCTATAGGACAATCATCATGTCTAAGAGGAAATAAGATCTCTATATGCCAATCATCAAGTCTAAGAGGAAATAACATCTCTGTAGGCCACATAACGTATCTAGGAGGAATATCATCTCTAAATGTCCAATATCACTTCTACAAGGAGTGTCATAACTTTAACTCAAAAGCCACAATCCAAGAACATCAATATAAGTTACCAAGTTATGAAATAACCTTATTCTAAGGTTTTATAGCTTCATCTATGTCTAACATCCACAACTAAGTCTACAGGACTTAACACAAGCTTAGGCCTAAGTGGGCTGAAGGATCCCACTTTTAATCCACAATTTCCATATTTAGGCATACTACACCCCAAACTAGGCTAAAGTATCTAGTTCGTCTTTTAGATGTAAAGTAAGCCATATTCAAGCCTAAGATAGCAACTTTGACTAGAAACAAGGGCACTTAAGTCAACTTTACCCAACTTACGGATTCAAGACTACCACACTATCCCAACAAGGCTAAATATACAAATCATGCTTCAAATGCTAAAATCATATTACAAACACAATATTATATCATATCCATGCTATAACTAAGCTAAACTAAAGAGGAAAGGCAATAGGATACAAAAGTGTCAGAAACATTTCATCTTATGGGTCTAAAACCCTCATCTATTCCCCAAACATGAACAATCAAGGTCAAGTTATCTTACTCATAATCAATCCTAACATCCATATTCACACGCAACATATATCACACATCATCTATGAAGAAAAGTAAATAGAAGCCTACCTCAAGGCCAAACCACAAAACCTCACTTCATGTACCACATGCTCGTCTTCACTTTATAATCCTCAAAATGCCATCACACTATCAAAACCATAATATACTCATTAATACGAGTCTAATGATACTCATATTGTACTATTGTGCTTCGGATCCAAAAATAACACCAAAACCCCAAGTGGGTCCCACATACGGAAAATGAGTTTCCTAGGCCAACTTAATGTTCACATGTGAAAAAGAAATCATAACCCTAAAAGAATAGGTGAAAATAAGCATACTTTGGCTTAAAATCAAGCCCTAGGCTAAATTGGGGTTTTGGGTCCAAACGAAGAAATTCAAGCATGAATTCAAAAAATTCTTGCCTTAATCTTGAAGATAATTGCGATATAGGATGATAATTAAGCTCCCAAATCACCCCCCATGATATTGAAAATATACTACAAACCAACTCAGACACTTAGCACGATATGAATGAAAAAAAAATGAAGGAATCCTAAGAATGTCATATAGCCTCCCGAAGATAGAAAACTGACATCAACGTTCTGATCTGCAGGACTCTATTAGACACTTGCTCTCCTACCAATAATACCAGTGAAACCTAGGCTCTGATATCAATTTTTCATGACACTGTTTGGAGTCATGATGGCACCTACCACATCCCACAGGTAGGTAAGCCAATGCCATACCTCGAGGTATTGTAATGGGTTACCTTGGTATGAACGTCCAACTTGGGCCCTATATGTGAACACAATATAAAACAACAACATTTCACAACTAAAGACAACCGATATTTAAATACAAATCTCACCACCTGATAGTATTAATACAAGAGCTTACAAGAGGAATTTACAATCTCAGAATCTAAAATATCTTAAATAATCTCATACATTTGTCTCAAAAGAAAAACACAAATAAGGATAGAAGGGAAAGAGGGAAACTTGATCTCCAAGATCTCACCCTGTCTCTGATTTGTTTGCTCGCAAGATCTAGCTCAACAGACACAACTAAAACCTAGGTCTGGAACAAAAAATAACAGAAGTGTAGTATGAGTACCAAAACACGGGTACTCAGTAGGCATCATCAGCCGACTGAGCTCAAATATAATTAAAGTCAAGGGGTAGGATTGGACCTAAATTTGCTTTGATACCACTTTAACAACATCTATACTACTAAAGCAATAACATGACATACTATTTCAATATACTCCATAATCACCATAAAATCTGAGAATCATTTCAAAAGCGTACAATCATATACACAATAGCAAAACATCTACTTGTCATAATCATCATCAACCTCCTTTAAAACATAAACACAAGAACTTACCACAACATCCTACACCGCCGGGAAGTACATGAAAGAGAGCACAACAAAGAACTCATCACAGCGTCTCATACCACCGAAAAGTACACAAAAGAATATCAAACAAGAACTCATCATGGCATCCCATACCACCAGAGAGTACACCAAAGAATACAACCAATAATACAATAAAGAACAACTACTCCATCAATTTACCGAAAACCATGAGTAGCACAACCCCTTCATTGCTCATTACCAAAATCCACTTCCAAATACCCATACCGTAATTCAACATAAAGAAAGCAACATTGTCATAGCATAGGCATGTAATCATTAATTTTATAATTCATTAATAAATACCGCAAAGTCCATAATAATTAACCTTATTTTTTCCGAAAGTCAAAAGATTACATGTCTTAAAATTACTAGTCATCAAATCGGGGAAAAACTACAAGCCACCCATAGTATAGGTTATTCAACCATCATAAGGCCATTCTTTAACTAGCATCATCATGACATGAGTTATCAACTAAGCTATCTCAACTTCACATGTTAGAATATAATTTAGCTAATCATCACACAATACTAGATCCATCATCTCTAAGCATGTCACAACCTTAAGGATTAGTTTTCATATTTTAATCAAATAAAGTCCACAATCTAGTTTACTAGGTTTCTCGGTTCCAGATAATAATCATATATTTTAGAAGGAGCTAGTTATCACATAAGTAACCTTACTACGCAAGATTTCATAATATAACCTCTTATTCAAGTCAAGTATATATATTAGGTTAGCCCTTGAATTTTTATGAAAGTTTACACATAACGCCAAGCCTTAACTCATTATTAGTCATAAATTTTCTCTAGTAGATAATTTAGCATAACAAAGGTCACACTCTTATATAGTGATTTGGAATAAGAAACGAATAACAATTTACCAAGAGAGACCTCATAATTCAAGCACATAGGCGGTTGGACCCACACGGCCTAACCTTACAAATATCAATGAATATAAGTAAATTTGCCCCACACATCATCATAATGTTCTTACCTCTTTTGGATTCGCAGGGCATCATGACAATTTCAACATATTCCTCCAGATTCATCGAGCATCATCATAATATCACACATTCATCTGGACTCAAACCGGGCATCATCATAATATCACTTATTCCTTCTAATTAATCGGGCATCATCATATATCACACATTCCTCCAAACTCAAATCGGTCATCATCATAATATCATATATTGTAATACCCCATATTTCTCAAGCTTAACTTAACTCTCAATTCATGAGTTATCAGATATAAAATTTTTAAAATACTTAGTATTTTTCAGTTTAGAGCCTGCCATTATGTAGATAATTGAATTAGATTTTCAACGATATAAAATTCACCTAAATTGGATAATCGGGTAAGACATTATGGCTATTTTAAGTTTCAGTCAATAAACACCGTTATTCAGGCCAGTAGCGCGTCGCGGAGTATGTTAAAATGACAATTGTCAGTTTCCAGTAAGATACCACAATACTAGCGTGCCACGCCACCATATAATTTCCCAATTGTCAAAATCCAGTATTGCTCCGCGATATTGGTACGTCGTGCCAAGGACCCAATCCACAATTGCCAATTTCCAGTAAAGCAATGCGATTCCACCGCGCCGCGGTGAACTTCCAGGTCCCATCCAGTATTGAAATGCAATTCCACCACATCGCACCACTAGCCATATTTATAGTTGTCATTTTCCAGTGGCTTGGCGCGATAGTGGCATGTCGCGCCAGGTACCCAAATCGGGAATTTTTCAGTAACGATTTTAAATCAGTTCCATGGGTAATTGGGTATTTTTTTCATGACCCAAGTCAGCATTTAACATGTAAATTACCCCAAATTAACCTAGTTACATCATTATTATTCAATTTTTCCCAAAATCAAAGCATTCTCTCTCAAGAAAATAAACCCTAGCTTCAAGAATCAAGGACAAAACTCAAGAATTTCTTCAAGCACCTTCAAGAACTAATAACCCAAGGTATGTTCGGTGTTCATCTATGGGTTTCTTTCGCTCATAGACTCCACGAATCCATTTTCAAAATACAAGATTGTTGAATTATGAACTTTCATGCTTGAATTGAATTGAATTCATGTTTGTGTTATTGTTGGGTTTTAGTCCATGATTAAATTACATGCTTTTATGAAATTAATCATTGTATGTGTTGAATTACATGATCTTCATGATAAACCCCTTAAATTGTAAGTTGATTGATGTAGCCATGATGACTATATGTTTTGATTATTGTATAACATAAGCATGCTCCGCGTGTGTTTGATAAAATGCAAAAGTAAATGAAATAGTGCCATTATAACATGATAGCATGTATTCCCCATTCATGTATAGGTAGATGCATTAGAAGTGCTTGATTAAATGCCTTTATGAGTGAACTATGGACAAGTATACATTGTTATGATTTTCAAGAGTATATTATACTTTATTTTTCATGCTATTGAGTTCTAGAGTATTTAATACCCGACAATTTTATTGTGTTCCTAGAGCCAGTGTCGGTTATAGAATCTTAGTCATGTCACGATCAGTAGTACTCTCAGTCAGTTACAGAACTCAGTAGAACATAGTCAGTTACCGAACTCAGAAAAACCCAGTAAACTCAGTATCATCCCAGTTCAATTCAGTATACTCAGTTCAGTATCTTTCAGTTTGCAGTAGGATTCAGCACCGAGTGAATCCAAGGATGGGGGCTCACCTGCTAGTAGAAGGTGTGATCCTTAGAAGCAATCCTTGCATTCCAGAACTACGTAGCTAACGTAGGTTGAGACATCAAACCTGTCAGTTAAGGGTTGATAAGGTATTTTAACTTTCCAGTTGAGGGTTCCACCGTTCTCATTAGAGTACCTGCCAGATGAGGTTAACTCTTTAGTTTCTTTACCCGTGGCATGGTACTTACACCTTTTCAACTAGGGTCAAAAGTTGGACCCCAACTCAGTTATCTTATTTGGGGCATATCGGTTAGATGATTACCTCCCAAAATCTCAGTTTCAGTTATCAGAATAGAACTCAGTTTAGTTCTATAGAATCAGGACTGTCAGATACAGTCAACCAGTATCAGTAAATCAGTTATCAGTACTTCAGATATCAGTTACTCAGTATCAAAACTCAGGACTTAGTTTCAGATGAGCTTAGTCACGGTATTTATTTATATGCACAGTAGTCATACTCAGTATTTACAATAGTATCAGTTATCCATGTATTCTCATGTTCAGTCACTTTATATCATGTAGTCAGCTATTGTTCATGCATATGAACCCTTGCATTCATCCTTACCTAATCTAGCATACCAGTACATTCCACATACTGATTCATACTCTTTCTTTGCGCTATAAAGTCTCATATCATAGGTACGGACCCTCAGATTTCCGATCGTGCATAGATAGATTCAGATTCATCCAGTGTCAGTTGATTAGTAGTGCGTCCTCATCATTTGAGGATATTCTTTTATTTCATTATTTCATTAGACTCAGTATTTTAGTAGATAGAGTTAGTTGGGGATTGTCCCATCAACTCAACTTTCAGACAGTTTTAGTTAGAGACTTTTAAAACTAGTTTTTAGACAGTGTTCAATTTTACAGATTGTTATTTCAATTGATACACTTTAGCAGTATTTATAAATTTTTAACCTTATGGAATTTCAACCTATTTTCACATTTATTACAGTATCATGTTTCAGTGCTCACAACAGATATCTGTCATGGGTTAGCTTGTGGTCCTTTAGGGTCGTAAGCATCGTGTAGCATCCGGGGTACAGACTCGGGGCATTACAAACTTGGTATCATAGCCTAATGTTCAATAGAGTCCTAGGGAGTTTGAAAGCCGCATCTAGTAGAGTCTTGTGCATGGGTGTGTAGCGCGCCACACTTATGGATAGAAGGCTATGAGATATTTTAGGAAAAGTTTCCCTTCTTTCAGTATTCATGTTGTGCGAGTGAGCATGAGCTCAAGTTAAACTCTCAGTCTAATCCATTGTATTCATTTCATTTACAGAACATGCCTCCCGAAAAGACTAATAAAAAGAGAACTAAAAATCAGTCAGCACCTCAGCCCGTTCAGGCAGATCCCATGGATGACCATATCTCTCAGGCAGAATTTAGAGTTGCATTCACTACTCTAGCTAATTCTGTAGCAGCTCAAAATGAATGGTCAGTTTTTGTTCCAGCCAACCTAGTGGTCAATACTTCTGCAGCCAGGATTCGGGACTTTACCCAAATAAATCCTCCTTTATTCTCAGGATTTAAGCTAGAAGAGGATCCACAGGAGTTTCTCAATCAGGTTCAGAAAGTCACAGATATTATAAGAGTGACTTCTAGTGAAAACTGAGCTAGCTGCCTATCAGCTGCATGATATAGCTCATATATGGTTTAAGCGGTAGAAGGTAGACAAGGGCATAGATGCAGAGCCCATGGAGTGGGAAGAGTTTGCTACTGCTTTCCTAGAGAGATTCTTTCCTTGAGAGAAGCCAAGGTGTTAGAGTTCCTAAATCTCAGGTAGGGCAGTATGAGTGTGAAGGATTATTCCCTCAAGTTTACTCAGTTAGCTAGGTATGCTCCCCATGTAGTAGCAGACAGTAGGTTTAGAATGAGCAATTTCGTATCTGGGGAGTCAGATAGTATGGCTGAGGAGTGCAAAAATGTGATATTGATTAAGGAGATGGACATATCTAGGCTCATGGTCTATGCTCAGTAGATAGAAGAGGCTAAGAATAGAGAGAGAGAGAGAGAGAGGCAGAATAAGAGATCTAGAATAGGTAGTTTCAATTTTATTCAGCCTAAGTCAGACAGCGGTAACCGTTCCCAGTTTTTTCCAAAATCTTTAGTTCCTGCTCCGTCCTTAGCTAGTTCTCCAGTACCTAAGTTCAGAAATGGTAACAATGATAGGGCTCCAAGATCTAAATACCAAGGTAGTGTCAGCAATAATCCTCTTTGTCAGACATGTGGCAGAAACCACAGGGGTATTTGCAGAGCTGGCAGTGATGTTTGTTTTGGGTGTGGCAAGCCAGGCCATAGAGTTAGAGATTGTCCTCAGTTAGGTTCTCAGGGTCAGCATACTCATTCTTTAGCTCAGTTAGGTTGCCCAAATCAGCAGGGTACTGCTTCCAGTGTCACCAGTGGGTAATGCCCAAACAAGCTCTATGCACTTCAGACCAGAAAAGATCAGGAAATTTTTTTGATGTGGTCACTGGTATATTACAGATCTTCCATTTACATATTTATGCCTTTATAGATCTAGGAGCTTCTTTATCTTTTGTAACTCCTTATATAGCCATTAACTTCGGAGTCCATCCAAAAATCCTAGCAAAGCCTTTCTCAGTTTCTACCCTAGTGGGTAAATCTATCATAGTCGGATGGGTCTACAGGAACTATCCTATTATGATATCTCAGAAAGTTACTTCAGCAGACCTTGCAGAGCTAGAGATAGCAGATTTTGATGTCATTCTCGGCATAGATTAACTTTATTCATGCTATGACTCAGTTAATTATAGAAATAGAATAGTTTATTTTTAGTTTCTAAATAAACCAGTCCTTGAATGGAGAAGTAGTACCACAGCGCTTAAGGGTCAGTTGATTTCATACCTTAGAGCGAGAAAAATGATATCCAAGGGATGTGTCTATCATCTTGTATGAGTCAAGGACTCTAGTTCAGAAACTCCAAATCTTGAGTCAGTTCCAGTAGTAAATGAATTATCAGATGTGTTTCCCGAAGATCTTCCTGAAATTCCTCCTGAAAAGGAAACAAACTTCAGAATAGACCTTCTTCCAGATACTCAGCCCGTATCTATTCTATCATACTAAATGGCACCAGAAGAACTCAGGGAGTTAAAAAAAACAGTTGAAGGATCTCCTAGATAAGGGATTCATTAGACGCAGTGTTTCCCCGTGGGGCGCACCAGTCTAATTCATGCATAAGAAAGATGGCTCTCTTAGAATATGTATAGACTACCATCAGTTGAACAAAGTTACAGTCAAGAATAAATACCCACTTCTTAGAATCGATGACTTGTTCGACCAACTTTAGAGTGCTAGTTACTTTCCTAAGATAGACCTCAGATCAAGCTATCATTAGCTCAGAGTTAGAGAATGTGACATTTCAAAAATAGATTTCAGAACTCGATACGGTCACTTCGAGTTTCTAGTCATGTCCTTTGGTCTTACTAATTCCCCAGCAGTTTTCATGGGCTTAATGAATTGCATGTTCAAGTAGTACTTGGACATGTTCGTTGTAGTCTTCATCGATGAAATTCTTGTCTATTGCCTTAGCGAGAATAATCACACAGATCACCTCAGAATCGTACTTCAAACTTTCAGAACTCATCAGCTATTCATCAAATTTAGTAAGTGCAAATTTTGGCTAAGGTTAGTAGAATTCCTTGGTCATATTATTTCTGGTGACGGCATTAGAGTTGATCCTCAAAAGACCAAAGTGGTGAGAAACTGGCTTAAACCCATCTCCCCATCAGATATCAGGAGTTTCTTAGGTTTAGCTGGCTATTACCATTGGTTTGTTGAAGGGTTTTCGTCTATTTCATCCCCCATGTCCAAATTGACTCAGAAGAAAGTCCAGTTTCAGTGGTCAGATTCCTGCGAGAAGAGTTTTTAGGAGTTAAAGACTCGACTCACCTCAGCCCCAATTTTGACTCTACCAGGTGGTTCAGATGGGTTTGTTGTGTACTGTGATGCATCCAGAGTAGGTTTCGGCTATGTCCTTATACAGATAGGTAAGGTCATAGCCTACGCCTCCAGATAGCTTAAGCCCTATAAGAAGAATTATCTTACTCATGATCTTAATTTAGCAGCTGTAGTATTTGCCTTAAAGATTTAGAGGCATTTATATAGGGTGCATGTAGATTTGTTCACAGATCACAAGAGCTTGCAGTATATTTTTTCTCAGAAAGATTTAAATTTGCGTCAGAGAAAGTGGTTAGAGTTCTTAAAAGATTATGACATGAGTGTCCTGTATTATCTAGGCAAAGCCAATGTAGTGGTTGATGCTCTCAGTAGACTATTTATGGGTAGTGTTGCTCATATTGAGGATAGTAAGAAGAAGTTAGTTCAGGAAGTTCATCAGCTTACCCGACTAGGTGTCCACTTAGTCGATTCAGCAAAAGGTGGTGTGTGGGTTCAGAACAGTTCTGAATCCTCTCTAGTTATCAAGGTGAAGGAAAAGCAGGAGAGAGATCCTAGTCTTGTTAAGTTGAAAGAGTCAGTCAAAGATCAGAAAGTAAAGGTTTTCTCCCAGGTGTAGTGACTTGAGGTAATGAATTCTTGCAGAAGCGCATGGTGCGCATTACTCGATTCATCCTGGGGCCACTAAGATGTACCGCAATTTAGGGGAGATCTATTGGTGAGTGGGATGAAGAGGGATATTGCAAATTTTGTAGCTAAATGCTCTACATATCAGAAAGTTAAGATTGAGCACCAGAAGCCTAGTGGGTTCATGCAGGAGTTCAGTATTCCCATATGGAAATGGGAAGAAGTTAACATATACTTTGTGATGGGCTTGCCTCATACTCATCATCAGCATGATTCTATATGGGTTATCATAGACAAGATGACCAAATCAGCTCATTTCTTACCAGTTCATACTTCTTATTCAATCAAGGACTATGCCAAACTCTATATCAGAGAGTTGGTCAAGTTACATGGACAATCATCTCAGATAGAGGTGCCCATTTTACCTCTAATTTCTAGAAAGCATTCCAAAAAGGTCTTGGTACCCAAGTTCATCTCAGTTCAGCCTTCCACCCTCAGACAGAAGGTCAAGAAGAAAGGACCATTCAGACTCTAGAATATATGCTAAGATCCTGCGTTGTCGATTTTAAGGGTAGTTGGGATGACCACTTGCCTTTGAATTGAATTCACATACAATAACAGCTATCATTCCAGTACTCGGATGGCTCTGTTTAAGGATCTGTACGGTAGGATATATAGATATTCCAACTGGTTGGTTCGAGGTAGGTAAGGCCATAGTAGTAGGGCCTAACTTAGTGTTTGATGCCTTAGAGAAGGTTCAGATGATCAGAGAAAGACTTAGGGCTGCCCAGAGACAACAGAAATCATACGTAGATGTGCGGAGAAAGGATCTCGAGTTTGAGTTCAATAATTTTGTGTACTTGAAAATCTCTCCAATAAAAGGAGTAAAGAGGTTTGGCAAGAAGGGAAAGCTCAGTCCCGATATGTCGGTCCTTACAGAATTCTCAGTATTTTGGAAGGGTAGCTTATGAGCTCGAGTTGACTTCAGACCTAGATTTAGTGCACCCAGTATTCACATCTCCTTACTAAAGAAATGCATTGGTGACCTAGCAGTCATAGTTTCCTTAAAGGGCGTAGATATTCAGAAGGATCTCTCTTTCGAAGAGGTTCCCGTCTAAATCCTCGATCATCAGATTTGCAGACTGA
>NW_025885777.1:0-3487 GCF_002878395.1 Capsicum annuum
AGCTTTAGACTTTGACTTTGCATTCTAACCATTTATTAAAAATTCTTTCAATCCCCACAAATGCAAAGACAAAAGAATAGAAACACTTTTGGGCAAATAAAAGGAACATGTACTTAAGTGTCAATATCTTTCGATTTGAATAGACACGTAGTGATATGAGGCAACGACAAATATCCAAAAAGTGAAGTACTCTTGAACTAGATGGACATAAGTTGAGACCACCACAACACATACCATATCCTTGATTTTAAGCAACCTCTGTGATACTACAAAGTATTTTTATGGTTATGCACACAAATCTTGGGTCTCATGAGTGCTCTAGAAAGATAACCCAAGTCTTTCATAAAAGGTGACCAACCTTTTACACTCACGTAGGTGATCCATCAAGTCTATCTCATAGACCACCTTAAGGCTATGGATCATTAAGAGAAAAAAATAAGCTCAACCTCATAATACACTACTTCACACCATAAGGATAGCATATGTAGTATTTATTGAAGGCCTATATGGATTAATTTGACTGTAAATGAGTATCCATCATATTACCTCAATCTATAGGCTTTAGCCCCATCCCTCTTGTAATACTCCAAACTTTCTTTAAGTCTAATTTAGTCTTCAAAAGAGTTAGTAATGACTTCCTAAATGAATAATATTCAAATCAGATAGAATTTCCCCAATTTTGACTTTTTATCATGTGGAAAATTGAATAGCTTTCCCACGATACTAATTTCGTCCAAATCCATTTTTGGAGTAAAAAGTTATGGATATTTTACAGAGAACTATCGAAACTGCCCAGAAGTGACAGTCAGGCCAACAGACCATAGAGCTAGCGATGGACCATCGCCCAAGCCATTACGACTGAGGCAGTGAACCCTTCTTCTGTCCAATTGCAACGGTCAGGATCGATAAACCGTTGAGTTAGCGACGAAACGTCGCCCAAACCATCGCAGACGAGGTAGAAAGTCCAAGTTCTGGTCAAGTACTACAGGATGGATTGATGGACCGTCGAGCCAGCGATATATCGTCTCCCAAACCGTCGCTACTTTCAATCCGCAATTTTAAAAGGTTATTTGGGAATTTTTTTCACCTATTTTAACCCCTAATTATATCAGACCAAAGCTCATAACTTCATTATTCATCTACAACACCAAATTAGGGTTCCTCCTAAAGATCAATCCCCAAGAACAAGAAACCCTAGGTGCTTAATTCCAAGATAAGAATTCAAGCTTTCCTCCATCAATCTTCAAGAAATCATCCACCTAGGTATGCATAGTGTTGATTTATGGATTCCTTTCATCCATAGAGCTCAAGAACCCTATTTCAAATTATAAATCATGATGTTTATGTTATGGGGTGTTTGTAACTATGTTTATCTTGTTGTATGATTCCCAAGTTGGAATCTTTATTTTATTTTATAAATTATGTTAGCATGTGAGTTAAAAACTATGATTTTCATTGCTTATGGTATGTTAATTTGATTATTTTGCTTAAGCCCTGAATCATGCATCCTAGGTGTTTGATAAAATACCTAAAAGACTAGAAATTATGTACTATATCTTAATTGTGACTTAGATGATGAATTCATGTGTTACCCTTATGTTCAAATGACTCCCATGCTATTATAGTGCATTGTAGATGTTTGTTGGAATGCTTATGATGTTAAAGTATGAAATTATGACGTTGATTATATGCATTCCTACCATGTACTAGATTATGATAACCATGTACTTCATGAAATCCCTAATTTATTGTATTATGGACTTTTTGATATTGGTCAAGTATTCAAGAAGTGTCATGTTTTGTTAGTTTCCTTCTATCGAGTCCTGGGGGTACTCATTCCCAAAAAATATAGTTGTATGCCTAGAGCTAGTTTCATGTTTTTATGATACTCTCAGTAAAGCCATGATCCATAGAACTCAGTCAGTCATGTGACACAAGAAATCTCAGTAAACTTAGTAATCTTAGAAAAACTCAATAATTTAGTAATCTCAGTTGTCTTACATCATTCAACAAAACTCATGAACTTAGTTCAGTTTAGTTAATCATGTTTAGTGTCTATTTAGATGGGAGTAGGAATTAGCATCGAGTGAATCCAAGGATAGAAACACACACGGTCAGATGAGGGTGTGATTCTCAGAAGCAATCCTCGTATTCCAGAACTATGTATCCAGCATAGATTGAGACATCAACATTGACAGATGAGGGTTGATGAGGTAGATAAACACTGTCAGATAAGGTTCCCACCATTCTCATTCGATATGAGGGTCACTCACAGCTTATCCTTACCAGTGGTGCGGTATTGACACCCTTCTAATTGGGGTTATAGATTGGACCCTAACTAAGCTATAATAGCATATTTGGGGCATGTCATTTAGATGAATACTTCCCACAGTCTCAGTCTCAGTAAAAGAACTCAGATAGTTCTTCAAATTTCAGGACTGTCAGATATAATCAATTCAGTACAATATAGAACTCATCTAGTTCTATTAGAACTTAGACTGTCAGACACAGTCACTCAGTATTAGTTATATCAGTTATACAGTTAGCTCTGTTATCAGTAACTCATGTTATTAGTGTTCAAACTCAGTAGTCAGTATCATCACGAGTTCAGTTACAGTTACTTATTCATGCATATATTTTCATGTTCATGTTATACAGTTAGTTAGCATTGTTGATGTAGTTAAACCCTTTGCATTTAGCCTACCGCACATGCATACCGGTATATTAAATCGTATTGATGCATTCATGCTATGGTGTTTTATTCTATACCATAAGTTCAGATTCACGAGCTCCAGATCATCCGTGGCATTCCAATTTTCACAATCAGAGTTTAAAGTGAGTCCTCATCCTTCGAGGACATGATCATTACTTTATCATCTCATTACTTAGTTACTTTTTAGTAGTTAGAGTTAGTTGGTGACATGTCCCATCAAATCCTTAATCAGACAATCAGTTTTAGATGCTTTTAGACTACAGTATTATTCAGACAGTTATTTTAGCTATTTTAGGTATTTTATTACCGCATTCAAATATTATATTTTATTAGTTACGTTATTCAGTTTTGAACCTTATGGCCTTACAACTTGTATTCCACATTTATATAGTATATTATGCAGTGTTCAGGTATAAATATCAGTCATAGGTTAGCTTATGGTCCTTCGAGGTCAAGAGCACTGTGTAGAATTCTGGGTACCAGATTCAGGGCGTTACAAACTTGGTATTAAAGCCTAAGGTTCAACAGTGTCATAGGAAGTTTGAAAACTGCATCTAGTAGAGTCTTGTACATAGGTGTGTTGCACGCCACATTTATATGCAGGAGGCTATGAGATGTTTTAGGAATAGTTTCCCATCTTTCAGTATTTATGTTGTGCCAGCTAGCATAATCTCAAGTTAATCCCTCGGTCTAATATTTTTCCCTTCTCATTTACAGAACATGCCTCCTAAAAGAAGAAATCAGCTTGTCCAAGCAGATCCCTTGGACGAACAT
>NW_025885778.1:0-11735 GCF_002878395.1 Capsicum annuum
GTCTGAAATTTGGAAGGATATGCAATTATAAAAGCAGAAAATGAGGTTACAGGTTGGGTAGGTTCACTGATAAAAGAGTTTGGGCATCATGCAGATGACAAATGCTATATGGCGTCATCTTTACACGTACATAGCTGAGGCAGCAGCAGTGTCGTTGTTAGAAATTTGACGAGGAGTGTGCATATTTTCTTTTTAGTTGTGTTAAGGATGTACAAAATTTAATATAGACGTATAATAGCTAATATTAAGCTTCTGTACACTATATAATCTTTTGATAAAAGATGTGCATCAAATCACCCTTTTTCTAAGATCATCCCTCCGCCAATGGGTATAAGTATACCTCAACATCGGGTATTTACATTTGATCTATCAATTCAAGATATATACAATAATAACACACATAATATTACACGTGGAGTTTGGAGAGGTGGTATGGACATGTACTTCTGCCTTGTGAAGATAGAGAAGTTGTTATCGATTGACTCTCGACTCTCGACTAAAGTAAAACATATTAAAAAAATTAGGCTTGTAAAACAAATAAAATAGTAAATCTGAAAATGGTAGCAACGACAAACAATTAATATGATAACTGAACTAAAAACAAACAAATTATTCTAATATAGAAGAATAAGATAGTATGAAAGTAATAACAAAAATACTACTTAATAGGGAAATTAGACAACGGTCAGCCACCCACTAACCACATCCTTGATCTACGTATTTTTATATCTAGATCATATCCTCGAAAAGCTACAGATACCTAATCTAATCACCTTTACCAAGACCTTCTCAGCCTACATCTACCTCTCCTTATACCACTATTACAAGATAATATTCGGAACCAATAAGTATTTGCGTGATGATTAAGTGCTTCTTGTGACAAATTGAATTGCACAGTGTTTGCGAGTAGCTCTCTTTGACGTACTAATTGTATATAGGACTATCTCTACACTTAATATTACAATTTACAACGCAAATATAAGCTAACTACTTCATGATATATACAACTTAAATACTTAAGTGAGAAAAATGAATCAATAGACCTCCCAAGTTTCCAATTAAGAAAAGGGGACAAGTGGATTCCGCAAATTGTCCCTTTGAAAAAAATTAAGTCATTTGAACAACTGCGACAGTTGTTCGACAACTACATTAGTTGGTCGAACAACTTTGATAGTTGTTGAACAACTGCTAGAAGTTGTCGAACAACTATCAAAGTTGTTCGACAATTGGGAGAAGTTGTTGGAACGAAAAAACTAAAAAATAAAAATCAAAAAAATTTTGTCCTCCCACCTAATTTTAAAAATTTGAAGGATTCTCAATTAATTAGACAACTTATTTGTCCCTTTTAATCCAAAGTCCCTATAGTACTACTATTATTTTCTTGAATAGCATAACTATGTTCATCCATATTTGGGCCCTAAAAGTGGGCCATCAAACCAGTTGAGAAAGGCTACAGAGCCATCTATTTGGTAGATGGAATTTTATGGGCCTTCTTTGGGGACTCGAGGGTTATTCTATGTTAATAGGAGTAAACGTAGGCTAAACCAACTACTAATATTTGAATATTAACTATGTAGGACTTAATTACCTGTATAAGTCAATGCTAAATCAACTACCAAGCAATACGTTAGTACATGCATAAATAATAAATAGATTTCCACATCGATAATCTCTACAGTACAAAAACTTGCATAACTCTAATTGAGGCCCCTTTGTTATTTACTTTTGGCTTCTTAGGTTTAAGTGGGTAAAAAAATGGAAAGAGAAAAGAAAAGGCTCTCACATCTAGTTTCCCTAGAAGCACTTTTTTAGAAGAAGGTTGCTATTGAAGCAACTCATTTTCAGATTCGAACAATCTTTTATTTAGTTCCTCCTCAGAAACAAAAGCATGAGCCGGGGCAGCCATTTCCTTTTCTTACAGCAGATGAAGAACAAGAAGAGCACTACAATTTTAAAACCAGCCTTTAAATCTCATAAATAAAATAAGAAATCATGAGAGCAAAAAGGGAAAAACGAAGTGTAAAAAGACCTCACCAGTACTAGGATACAAAGGACGAGAGAGAGGGGAAGGATGGTTATATGAAAAATGGAACGAATACAGTAGAGGCAGAGCACATCTATCAAATTTATTTAAAAACACACCAGCTACATCACCGTTGTTTCAAAATCAAGGCAACTTTTTGTCCTATTTAGAAAAAAAAATTCAAAATGTGAGAGTAGGATTGAGGTTGTCTTAACTACGTAAATTAGTTTGCCCTCTTAAAATTGTGTTTAATTAAAAGAAATATAAAAATGAGGATTTTAAGAGGGAAAACCAATTTATGCAGTTAAGACAACCTCAGTCCTACTCACACACTTTGAAATTTTTTTCTGAACAGGATAAAAAGTTGCCTTGATTTTGAAATGCCGGTGATGTAGCTAGTGTGTTTTTAAACAATATTTGATAGATGTTCTCTGCCTCCACTGTATTCGTTCCATTTTTAATATAACCCTCCTTCCTCTCTCAAACTCATCCTTTGTATCCTACTACTGGTGAGGTCTTTTTGCACTTTGTTTTTCCCCTTTTGCTCACATAATTTCATAGTTTGTTTATGAAATTCTTCTTGTTCTTCATTTCCTGTGAGAAAAAAAAATGGTTGCCCCGACTCATACTTTTGTTTCTGAGGAGGAACAAAACAAAAGACTGCTTGAATCTGAAAATGAGTTGCTTTAACAACACCCTTCTTCAAAAGAGGTGCTTCTGGGGAAACTAGATGTGAGAGTTTTTTCTTTTCTCTTTTCATCTGTTTACCCACTTAAACCTAAGAAGCCAAAAGTAAATAAGGGAAGGGGCTCAATTAGAGTTATGTAGATTTTTTTAATTTAAGGATTATCTATATATTATTTATGCAGGCAGTAGTGTATTTTTTGGTAGTTAGTTTAGCAGTGAATTATGCAGGTAATTAAGTCCTACATAAGTAATTCACTATGTTAATAGAAATATATGAATTTAAAAATAGTAGGCTTTGAAAATTTTAAAAAATAATTCATTAGTTTAAAATTAAAAAATCATAGTTGAAAAGACCTAAAACATCTCTAATTATATCATAAATTCATATATTTCAAATATATTTAAATATTAAATAAAATATAATAATAATTAAAAGATAACTTATAATATTAGTAGTAGTAGTAGAACATACATATCTACTACTACTACTAATAAAAATAATGATGATGATAATAATAATAATAATAATAATAATAATAATAATAATAATAATAATAATAATAATAATAATAATAATAATAATAATACATCATTTACCATAAAAAATATGTGGTTGATCTCAATTTTTTTTTAAATTCAATTATAACATTATAAGTTAAATTTGCATTATATTTGCAGAAAGGTAAATAGAAAAGATAATTAAAAGTAATAATGTAATACCCCGAGATTCTAACCAATAGTGCCGCCATGACTCAAGCCCATGAGAAATAAATTATAGTGTTTTGGTTGTTTTTTAGTCAAGGGTTATGTGTATTAAGGCTTTAAGGATGTCCTAACGCTTGGGCGAATCAAAACATTCTTTACCGATTGAATTCTTGAGAAGGATTTTGGCATAGTCAACTTCAAATGAGCATATCTCCCATGGTACTACGAATTATTGAGGTCATGACCTACCAAAAGATATATAATTGAATTATATTTCCAACTATACCCATTTTATCAAAATACGATAACGGAGCAAAGAGTTATTCTTATTTTACTCCAGCGTGTCAGCTTGGAAAATCCGTGATGACCTTTTGTGACGAGTTGTCACAAGCCTGAAGGCCCGTCACAAAATGTCGTCACCTTAAGGCAGAAAGTCACAAAATCCACCCTTATTGTGAAGACAATTCGTGATGGCCTATCACGAGCCTGACAGCTTGTCACGGATGTCGTCTGCTATTTTTTTCAGCAATTGATGAACGATATTTGCAAGGGTATTTTAGTCATTTTCCATTTTTGGAGGCCTCTATATATATGAGAATCCTCATCCAAAACCTAATTTCTTCATTTCTCTCTTCCAATTCTCTTAAGAAATATTTCAAGGTTTTTATTTAAGAAAATTAATCTTCCAAAAATCATCCATAAAACTTCAAGATTCCTTCAAGAATCAAGTTCCTCATAGAGTGGGCTTCAAGAATTATTTTATTACAAGTGTGAGTAAAGTCTCAAGCACTAGAGTTCAACCAATTTAAAAGATTAAGGTATGTGGGGTTTTGAACAAGTGCAATTCTTTTGTTCTTGTGCTCAAAGCTTTGATTTTTATTATGGATTTATATGATTTTGCAAGTGGGTTTATACCCAAATTACTTCATCATGAGATTATGAGATATTGTTCAAGCTTTGTTATACATGATTATTTTATAATTTCCAAGCTATGACTTGATATTTAATATTGGGAATTTCAAGTTTCTACCATGAGTTGCTATTTCAAGTGCTTTCAAGAAATGTGTCAAGCTTTAAGCTTCCTTATGACAAATTGGATCATTGAGTATATTGATTCATAAGAATTGAGTTGCTACAATGAGTCTTGATATTTTCTCAAAGTTATTGATGCTGCCATGACTTAATGAATTGATGCATTTTGATATTGAGAAAGATTGATTTGATTTAAGTCAAGTTAGGAATCCACAAATTGATTATGATTTGATAAATGAGAAAGAGATTTGATTTGGTCTTCATGATAGACCCTTGTGATGTTTGTGGTGGATTTCCTAACTCGTTCTGAGCTTGTGTTTGGGAGTAGTATTTAGCGCCGAGCGGGAAATGTGGTATTTCCCCTGAAACTATGTGCCACCGTAGGATTGATATTGATAATTGTGGGCCGGAGGCCGAGTATTAGATTGTGATCACTAAATTTAGGTTGTACTCCCTGGCAAGAGTACGACGCTCCCGCCAATGTAGTGTTCTCTTCTTAGGAGGGTAAAACATTGGAATCCATGTAGCTTACATGGTTTACATAGGTTATAAGAACCTCCCATGTCCATTAGAGTCGAGTTTCTTGAATTACAGAGTCACTCCGAGTCTTGAGTTGAAGAGTTGAGTTGTTTATGATGATTTATGAGGCTTTTATCATATGATTTATTTACGATGAGATCATGAAAAGTATGTTTCAATCTAACTCAAGCCAAGTGAGCCATCATTGTACATATGCATATTTTCATGAAATTGATGATGATATTTACATTGTTGCATGCACCCCTACATATTCACTACATTCCAAAGTGCTGACCCACATATTTTTCTATGGGCTATATTTTCTCGTAATGTAGGTTTAGGTACTCAGCCGCGTTAGCGATATTCAGGAGCCTCTTTTCGTCTGCTCAGTGGTGAGTCCTCTCAGTTCGAGGACCGTGTTTATAATTTTTTGATACCATTTTGTTGTTATGACTTTCAGTACTGTTTGAGTCAGTTGGGGGGTTTGTCCCAATGTCTCCTTGATTTTGATGTCTAAAGGATTGGTATGTATAGAATTTCAGTATTTTGGATTGTACATGCTAGTTTCGTATCTTATTCTAGTATGTTTATGATAAATCATTCTCTATTATATTAGTATGACTATTGTCAAAGTGAGTTCTCGAAGTGATGACAGGTTTAGAGTGTTATCTTGAGGACGTGTATGGCCTTTAGTATCGTGTGACTGGCCTTTAGTATCGTGTGACGTCTCGGGATGGGATCTTGGGGCATTACAAGATTGGTATCAGAGCCTAAGATTTAAAGAGTCCTAGGGAGTCTGGCAAGCCGTGGTACATAGAGTCTTGATCATCGGTGTGTAGCGTGCCACATATATTAGTAAGAGGCTACGGGACGTTTTAGGAAAAGTCATTTGTTTCTTTCAAAAGTGTATTGGCCAAGACTGTTTATCTCTGCTATTAATTCGTGCTCTCTTATGACAAAAAATTCCTCCTCGTCGAGCTCGTAGAAACAACGAGAAACCTCAACCCGTTGATCCCCTGAATGAGCATGTGTCACATGTAGAATTTCGGGCAGCTTTTCAAGTGCTAGTTCCAGCAGTTACCGCCAATACTCAAGCTAACAACATGGCTACTGTTCCCCCTCTGTAAGAGAATAATTCTACTGCAGCTCGAGTTCGTGACTTTATGCAGATGAATCCACATGAGTTCTATGGGTCGAAGGTAGGTAAAGACCCACAGATGTACTTGGATGAAGTAAGAAAGATCACCCAAATTATGCACGTGACTGAGGAGGAGAGTATTGAATTGGTTGCCTATCGAATGAAAGATGTTGCATATGATTGGGTGTAAGTGTGGAGGAAAAGTAGAGGGTGGGATGCCACTCCTATGACTTGGCAGTTATTCCAGGATACGTTCTTGGACAAATTCTTTTCTCTTGAGATAAGGGAAGGAAAGATAGAGGAATTCATGAATTTGAGACAAGGCTCCATGACTGTTAGGAGTATTGCCTTAGATTCAATCAGTTGTCCAAATATGCACCTAGTATGATGGCTGACTCCAAGACCATCATGAGTAAGTTCATGACTGGTGTGTTGACTACGTTGTGAAAGAGTGTAGATCTTTTATGCTTAATAGGGAGATGGACCTTTCTCGGTTGATGATACATGCCCAACAGATTGAAGCTGATAAGGTAAAAGAAAGGGAGAAAGTAAGAGGAAATAAAAGAGCTAGATCAGAGCAGTAGGAATTCGGTTAGTCCAGATTCTATGGAGGGGACCGTCCTCAATTCCAGAGATGTTCATTTATGCCCGCGCCTTTCTCAGTTAGTGCTCCCACACCTAGTAGTAAAAAGGTACAGAGGAACAGTCCTATCCCGTCCAGGTATCAGGAAAGTATAAGTAATAGACCTCGTCCTCCTTCATATGCCAAGTGTGCTAGAGATCATTTTGGTGAGTTTTTTTTTATCAGAGAGGTTGCTTTGGTTATGGCAAGTTGGGCCGCCGACTTAGAGAGTATCTGGATGCTAGACAGGGGAGTCATATGCTCGTCCCCAGAGTCAGGATACCAGTACCCCCACTCCCGTAGTCTGCCCAGTTCCTCCTCAGGACGCCTCTTCAGTATTGTTGGCGGTTCACGCCAGAATTGCTTCTATGCTATACCACCTCTCCAGGAGCAGGGGGATTCTCCAGATGTTGTCACTGGTATGCTCCGTGTCTTTCATTTTGATGTGTATGTATTGATGGACCCCGGTTCGAGTTTCTCTTATGTGATACCTCTGATTGCTATAAATTTTGAGATGGACCCTGAATGGATTCCTGAGCCTATTCTGGTTTCTACCCCAGTAGGAGAGTCTGTTATTGCTAAGCGAGTGTATAAGAAGTGCCCTATTACTGTCCTTCATCGAGTTATATGTGTTGTTTTGATTGAGGTAGATATGGTTGATTTTGATGTCATTCTGGGTATAGATTGGCTTCACTCGTGCTATGCATATATTGATTGTCTTACCCGAGTTGTCAAGTTTCAGTTTCCTAACAAACCCGAGTTTGAGTGGTTTGGGAGTTCTGTAACTCTGAAGAGCCATTTTATATCCTACCTCAAAGCTAGGAAGTTGATTTCCAAGGGTTGTATCTATCATCTAGTTCGAGTTAAAGACCTCAAGTCCGAGACTCTGACTATTCAGTCAGTTAGCATTGTTAAAGAGTTTCCCGATGTTTTCCCGGAAGACGTTCCAGGGGTCCCACCTGATAGAGAAATAGAATTCGGGATTGATCTCCTTCCTGGCACTCAGCCTATTTCCATCCCTCTATATCGTATTGATCCCGCAGAACTTAAAGAGTTGTAGGATCAACTCAAAGACCTCTTAGAAAAAGTCTTTACCAGACCCAGTGTTTCCCCGCAAGGTGCACCTGTTCTATTTGTGTGGAAGAAAGATGGTACATTGCATATGTCCATTGACTACCATCAACTCAACAAGGTAACTATTAAGAACAAGTACCCTATTCCTATAATCGATGATTTATTTGATCAGCTACAGGGTGAAAGTTATTTCTCAAAGATAGATCTTAAATCCGGCTATCATCAGCTTAAAGACAGAGAGAGTGTGATATTCCAAAGACAAATTTTTGAAACCCCTATGGTCATTTTGAGTTTCTTGTCATGTCCTTTGGGTTAACCAATTCTCCAGCGGCTTTCATGGATCTTATGAACCAAGTCTTCAAGCGATATCTATATTTGTTTGTTATTGTGTTCATAGATGATATTCTTGTATATTCTCAAAGTAAGGATGACCATGCGGATCATCTTCGAATCGTGTTAGAAACCCTTAGAGCTCATAAATTATTCACTAAATTTAGCAAGTGTGAATTTTGGTTAAGGTCAGTTGCTTTTCTGAGTCACATTGTTTCTTCTGATGGTATTAGAGTTGATCCTCAAAAGATAGAAGTTGTGAAGAATTTTCCTAGACTTACCTCCCTATCTAATATTAGGAGTTTCTTGGGTATATCTGGTTACTTGTTGAGGGATTCTCCTCTATTGCTTCCCTCATGACCTAATTGACCTAAAAGAACGTTAAGTTCCAGTGGACAGATGCTTGTGAGAAGAGTTTGCAAGAGTTGAAGACTCGACTCACTTCAGCCCCAGTGTTAGCTTTACCTAATGGTACTGATGGTCTTGTGGTGTACTACAATACTTCTAGAGTTGGTCTGGGTTATGTGTTGATGCAGAGGGGTAAAGTTATAGCTTATGCCTCTAGACAGTTGAAGCATCATGAGAAGAATTACCCAACCCATGATCTTGAATTAGCAGCTGTAGTTTTTGCTTTGAAAATCTAGAGCCATTATTTGTATGGTGTTCATGTTGATGTTTTTACTGATTACAAAAGCATGCAGTATGTGTTTACTTAGAGGGAGTTGAAGCTTAGACAAAGAAGATGGTTAGAGCTTCTAAAAGACTATGATATGAGTGTGATGTATCCCCCAGGCAAGGCCAATGTTATGGCAAATGCTCTTAGCAGGTTGTCTATAGGTATTATAGCTCATGTAGAGAATGATAAGAAAGAATTGGTTCATGATGTGCATGGTTTAGCTAGGTTGGGTGTTAGATTGCTTGATTCCGCTGAAGGGAGTATGTTAGTTCAGAGTAGTTTTGAGTCCTCTTTGGTCTCGAAGGTAAAGGAGAAGCAGGACGGGGATCCTAGTTTGGTCAGACTGAAGGAGTCAGTTAAGGACCAGAAGGTAGAGGTTTTCTCCCAAGGGGGAGATGGTGTGTTGAGATTGCAAGGTAGACTGTGTGTTCAGAATGTTGATGATTTGAGGTAGAGAATTATGGCTGAAGCGCATGTTGTGAAATATTCTATTCATCCTAATCTACCAAGATTTACTGCGATTTGCGGGAAATCTATTAGTGGAATGGTATGAAGAAACACATAGCAGGATTTGTGGCAAAGTGTTCTATTTGTCAACAAGTTAAGGTAGAGCAACAGAGGCCCGGTGGTGTAATGCAAAAGTTTGGCATTCCTACTTGGAAGTGGGAAGAAGTGAATATGGATTTCGTAATTGGTTTGCTTCCTTCTCGTCGTCATCATGATTCCATTTGGATTGTAGTACACCAGTTGACTAAATCAGCTCATTTCTTGCCAGTGCATTCGTCTTATACAGCTGAGGATTATGCTAGATTGTAAATCCGTGGGTTAGTCAGATTGCATGGAGTTTCTTTGGCTATCATCTCTGATAGGGGTACTCAGTTTACTTTCCAATTTTGGAGGGCTTTTTAGAAGGGTCTCGGTACCCTAGTTCGTCTAAGTTCTGTTTTCTATCTGCAGACCGATGGTCAGGCTGAGAGGAATATTCAGACTTTGGAGGACATATTGAGGGTATGTGCGCTTGATTTTAAAGGTAGTTGGGATGATCACTTGCCATTGATCAAATTTGTGTATAATAATAGTTTCCATGCTAGTATTCAGATGGCCCCGTTCGAAGCTTTGTACGAGAGAAGATGTAGATCTCCTATAGGTTGGTTTGAAGTAGGAGTAGCAGCTGTGATTGGGTTGTATGCTGTGTTCGATGCTATGGAAAAAGTTAAGTTAATTCGACAAAGATTGAAAACTGCCCAAACTCATCAGAAGTCTATGCGGATGTGAGAAGAAAAGATCTTGAGTTTAATGTTAATGATTTGGTGTACTTGAAGGTTTCACCCATGAAAGGGATGAAGAGATTTGGGAAGAAGGGAAAGCTTAGTCTCCATTATGTTGGTCCATACAGGGTTCTGAGCCTTGTATGGAAAGTAACTTATGAGGTGGATTTAACCGAGGATTTGTCTAGCGTTCATCCGGTATTTCATGTTTCTATGCTTAAGAAGTGTATTGGTGATCCTTCCGTAGTTGATTCTTTCGAAATCTTAGATATTCAGGATAGCCTTTCATTCGAGGAGATTCCGGTAGAGATTTTGGGTTTTCAGATCTGTAGGCTAAGGAACAAAGAAGTTCTTTTGGTTAAAGTGCTTTGGCAAACTCAATCTGTCTTGGGTAGACAAAACTGATATGCGAGCCAAGTACCCTCACCTCTTTTCTATGAGTTCGGAACGAGCAGAAGGTATCATTCTTTCTTCATTTCGCCCCCTTACTAAAAATTCAGCAGTGTGTCTACTTTCATCACGAATTCATGCATTTTCTACAGTATTCGAAGGTATAGAGTGAAGTAAGTCTTTTGAGTGAGTCGTTCCAGCTATACGTCCTCATTTTTCTCTTGTTCTTGGCCTATCTGGAAATATTCGAGGACGAATGTTTCCAAGGGAGAGGTATTGTAAAAACCCGAGATTCTAACCAATAGTGCTGCCATGACTCAAGCCCATGATAAATAAATTATAGTGTTTTGGTTGTTTTCTGGTCAAGGGTGATGTGTATTAAGGCTTTAAAGATATCCTAACGCTTGGGCGAATCAAAACATTCTTTTGCCGATTGAATTCTTGAGAAGTATTTTGGCATTGTCAACTTTAAATGCGCATAACTCCGGTTTTACTACTTATTATTGGGGTCATGACCTACCAAAAGATATATAATTGAATTAGCTTTCCAACGATACCCATTTTGTCAAAATCCGATATCGGAGCAAAGAGATATGCTTATTTTACTCCAGTGTGTCAGCCTGGAAAATCCGTGACGACCTTTTTTGACGACTTGTCACAAACCTGACGGCCCATCACAAAATGTCATCACCTGAAGGCAGAAAGTCAACAAATCCACCCTTTTGGTGCCGACAATTCGTGACGGCCTATCATAGGCCTGACAGCTTGTCACGGATGTCGTCAGCTATTTTTTTCAGCAATTGATGGACGATTTTTGCAAGGTTATTTTAGTCATTTTCCATTTTTGGAGGCCTCTATATATATGAGAATCCTCATCCAAAGCCTAATTTCTTCATTTCTCTCTTCCAATTCTCTTAAGAAATATATCTAGGGTTTTATTTAAGGAAATTAATCTTCCAAAAATCATCCATAAATCTACAAGATTCCTTCAAGAATCAAGTTCCTCATAGGGTGGGCTTCAAGAATTTTTTTACCACAAGTGTGAGTAAAGTCTCAAGCACTATAGTTCAACCAATTTCAAAGATTAAGGTATGTGGGGTTTTGAACAAGAGCAATTCTTTTGTTCTTGTGCTCAAAGCTTTGATTTTTATTATGGATTAATATGATTTTGCAAGTGGGTTTATACCCAAATTACTTCATCATGAGATTATGAGAATATAAATAGTTCAAGCTTTGTTATACATGATTATTTTACAATTTCCAAGTTATGA
>NW_025885779.1:0-2651 GCF_002878395.1 Capsicum annuum
AAGAAAGAGAGATGATGTGATAACAATACTAAACAGTTTTGGCTTCCGATCAGAGATTGGAATACATGTCCTCATCCAAAAATCACTCTTATATATTTCTGAAGGAATGGTTGAGATGCATGATTTGATAGAACAAATGGGTCAGCAAGCAGCGCGCAATGTTGATCAGGACAGGCCATGGAATCACAGTAGACTATGGAATGAACAAGATATAAAAACTGTTTTTTCTGCAAATCAGGTAAGCATGTCCTCTGCGGGAGATATCCATCTTCTCTTTTGCATTATTTGCCCTCACTGGAAGTGGACATCTAAGGGGTCGTTTGGTAGGGTGTGTTAACAAAAATAATGCATGCATTATTCTTGTGTATTATTAGTGCATTGTTTGGTATATTTTTTGGTCTATGTATAACTAATATATTGGGTATTGGGCTATGTATTACTAATACCTCTCTTTTCTAATGTATTAGTAATACAACACATTTCAATACATGTATTAACTTATTAAATTACAAATTTACCTCTCAAAATATCCAACTTCTTTTCCCTCCATTTCTCCACATCTTCTTCCTTCTTAATCAAACATCTTCTTGTTTTTCAATTTCTTTCTCTTTGTTCCGTTCAAATTCTGTCAATTTCATTCTCATGCCTTTTGGATATGGAGAATAAGTGAAAATTGAGTTTTCAAAGAAAAGTGGGTTTAGAGAGGAAGTAAAAATTGGATTTTCAAGATTGCATACCTTCCTTAAATTTCTTTTTTCAATGAAATTGAGCAAATAGAAACTGGGTATTTGGGTACAACAGTGGTGGTTGCTTCCATATTTTATTTTTTTTTGACTTTGTATTGCCGCTGGTACTCTCTCATTTTTCGAACATGGATGCTCATTCCTTTTGATTTGAATGCCAAACAAACAGATCTCATTCTTTTAAAAAAAAATTATGTTAGAAAATGTGGGTTTTACCATAGAATTGAAATCTACAAAGGTGTTGATGCTACTTTCCTTTAAGCTTGAAAAGATAGTAGTGTATAAAAGGGGTATTTTGGTAAATAAACATCTTTCTATAAAAATTATACAAATATATATTATTTTTAATACATCAAACCAAACACTGTGTAAGAAATAATGTTTGCATAACTAATACCAGCATTACTAATATTTGTGTTAGTAATGCAAGCATTACTAATACACCTTATTCAGCATTATTCTTATACACTCTACCAAACGACCCCTAAGTTTTTAAACTTACTTTAGCACTAGTACATTTTTCTCAATGTAAACTGTAGCTCATGGGGTAGTTTCTTAATTAATTCATGCAATATCTTGGCAACAAGTATAGCCTTGTAGCTTTGAATTGTACTTCCATATTACTCTGCACTCAAGGTTGTCTCCTGTAGCCACCAATTAAGAAGGTTAGTTGCATATTTTGTTTCATAGATTACTAGATGTGCTTTTCTGAAGATTTTAACTAGAGTAGCTTACTCAATATCCATTCACTAATATAGTTCAAAAATTATTTGATAAGAATATCCAAGGCCCTTTAATTTGCAAAATTATTCATTTTTTCAGTTTTTTAAAAAAATGTTCTTTTGTAAGTTCAAATTTTAGCTTTTTCTCTTAATAGGGAAAGAAGTCCTAATGTAAACATCCTTATATTGATTGGAGAATGGATTTGTTATTAGGTAATTATTGAAAGATGCAGTGAGTTAGGGATGAAACAGTTTTACTGTTTCATTGAACTGCTTTTACTGTTTTCCTGATTTCTGTTTTTACTGTGCGTAGCTGTCAGTTGAGAAGTTTGTTGAGTTGGTTAGAAAATAATTTTGAGAGAGGTGTAGGATTGTATCTAAATGGTGAGCACTAGGAAATTTTGTAGTTAGTTATTCCGAAAATTCAATAAACATTTTTCTTCTATTTTTTCTCTCTGCATTTCTCTGTTTCCCTCAGTGTTCCATCAATGGAGAATTGAACCTCCATGCTCAATTTTGTCAGTAATTATAGAAAGGAGTGGAAATGAGAATATTTGAAGTTCTTAATTAATTCGTGAAACTATTTGACTGAACTTGTGATGCAAAACCAGATATAAATCCTATACTAGTAGTATTAATTCCAACAAAAAATGTTATTAACTTTAGTATATTCAAGGAGAATAGGTTCTAAGCTTGGAAGTATGATCTGTTTAGCAAATTTACTTTAATTTCTTTCCAGAGGACAGATTCTATTAAAGGCGTAATGGTGCCAATTGGCTCAGACCGTCATATATGCAAGTGGAGCAAATCTTTCAGCAAAATGCCGTGTCTTAGGTTACTCATTGTCAAAGGGGAGGAGGTCCGACACCACGACCCTATTTGTGACCCTATTAAGTATCTTCCCAGTAACTTGAAATGGCTTGATTGGTCATACTACAGTTTTCCATCTTTACCAGCAGATTTTGAACCAGGAAACCTTGTTGGGCTCAACATGACTTTTAGTTCTCTTGTGGAAATCTTCAAGGAATCAAAGGTATTGCTGATCTCCTTCAAAAAAGAATCATATTTAAAGAAAAGAAATGACAGTTAAATCTGATGTTTCTATTACTTCTTTTTTTTATGAACAGGCATTTGACAACTTGACGATCCTCAATTTAAGTTTTTCAGGAAGTTTACTCCGAACACC
>NW_025885780.1:0-3533 GCF_002878395.1 Capsicum annuum
CGATGAATAAGAATGGAGATTTGTCGGTCAGATAATCCGTCAATGTTTCATTCATAAATGGCTTCTCCACTATAAGAAGTATTTGTCTGATTCCATTCCCTTTCCTCTATTAAAACATCTTGAGGAGTTGGGCGTGGATAATAAGCAGTAGACATACGGGGAATATCAGCGTACTTCTTGCCAGGTTGTTTTTTAATCATTCCTTTGAGCTTATTAAGCTCGGAAGAGGTTATAATGCCAGGAGTTTCAGCAAAATCAATATGCTCAGCAAAATTAGACTCAAGATTTTGTACCAAATCATCAGAAATATTTAGGGGTTGGATACTTAAACGAGAAAATTTTTTATCTAAGAGTTTTTCTAATTGGTCTAACTGAGAGACCTTTGCAAATCCATCTATTTCAGGGGGTCTTTGAATACACGGTTTGGAAAGAATATATTCATCTTTATCAGTGATTTTGGAAGTAGAAGGAATGTTAGAGAAATTCATCGGAGAGCTAAGTTTATTAACTAGCTCAATCAATTCATCAAGTTTTTTGTCAAGAGAGGATATGTGTTCGCCTAAAACCTTAACATAAAGACTTAAATAATTATTTTGAGCGATAAGGTTATTTATTTCAGAAACAGTATATAATATAATATAATATAATACTATTGTAAAACAATATGTGTCAACAATTCAAATAAGAATCATTGAAGGTTGACGTTGTGTTTGAATGTAAAAATCACTTGAAAAGGATTGCTTTACAAATTTTCAATATTTCACCAACATGAAATGTTATGTAACTGATTCTATCACTGCTTCACCGTCATCCAGTATTTTCATACTGATGACTTGAGTAATTATAAACAAAGTACTCCTAATTGACATTAGATAAACTATTTCGTGATCATCTTCATTTAAGAATCCTTTATATATTGTCATAATCATACTATACAACTTATGGATATGAAGTCCTCGATATGGTCAAATCTATAGGTAAGACTAGGAGATTTCAATTTATGAAACCAGAAATGAATACAAAGCTCCAGCCTACATGTTCCCTGGTACTATGCTGAGAGACAACTAGAAGGGGGTTGGGGGTTGGGGAAATAGCTAAAATCTCATTTGCTTCATAAAACTCAAAAGAGGGATTTAACACCAATAACAAACAAGGAAGGTCCAAATCCCATTTTCTAGACAGTGATAACCATTTATAGCAAAAGACAGCACTACAACCTATGAGTGTATGTACGAATAAAGCCTAGTCATCTTCTTCAGTCTCTTCATCGTCGTCATCGTTGTTTTCGCCATACCTCCATCCTTCCCCGACATCATCCCGTTCCCTTTCCCGTTCCTCTTCTGTTTCTTCACTATCTTCTTCATTGTAGTTCTCTTCTTTAAGCGGCCAAGGCTTCTTCGATATAGTTAGATTGGCTTGAGAAGCAGCACTAGATGAGCCTTTGCGTGCAACTTTTAAAGGTGGCTGCTTTAAGCTTGGCTTTGGCCTGCTCTGTTTCTGAATTCTTCCGTTTCCACGCCTTGCAGCATATGTGTCCTGATCACTGCCTTCATCCATCTCATTGTCAGCAGTGGATTGAGCATTTTTCGCGTTATCATCTGGTAAGTGACCAGGGTGCATGTTCCTTAAATGAAGATTCAGCTTGTATTCATGGATGTACGATTTGTCACACCCTTCATACGGACAGCTGTAAGGGCGCTCAGATGATGATGAGCCATAAGTTGCTGGAGTAGATTTCGGAGTCTTCACTGGCTTCTCCACAGGCGGGGTGTACTTTGGTGCATCTGGTGTGTTCTACAAAATGAAAAGAGTTAAAATTGGAAATCTAATCCAGCTTCAAGTGTTATGTTAGAGGATGTAAAGCAAGGTGCATCCACGTGTGACATCTCTTTAGGAAACTATTTGCTTAAACATATAGTAAATCATCAGAGAAAACGGTAACACAAGACATCAAAATGGGATCTATATAGTGATGCATAAGTTATACCGGACAATAATTCCTGCATAACTACTGTATTTTCTGGTAAGTTCTGGTTATGAAGCCAACTTCTGTTCCGTCAGTATACCTAAAGTGCCATGAAGCCAACCATTGACAACAACAACATACTCAGTATATTCCCATCAAGTGGGGTCTGGGGAGAGTAAGTGTACACAGTCCATACCACTAACTCAGAAATGAGATAAGAGAGGTTGTTTCCGAACCCCCGGTTCAAAATAAAACAATCTAGACAAGGAATAATAAAAGGACAAATACCATAGAAATCAACATATCCAATAATACCATACACACGATACACCAAGTAGTACAACAAAGATACAACATCCTAAACTCATACTAGTCTTCTACCCTAATCCGCCTCCTCCACAATTTCCTATCTAGGGTCATGTCCTCGGTAAGTTGGAGCTGCTCCATGTCCTGTCTAATCACCTCCCTCTAATATTTCTTCGGTATACCTCTACCTCGCTTGAACCCATCCCTAACCAACATCTCACACCTCCATACTGGGGCATCCGCACCCCTCCTCATCACATGGCCGAACCATCTCAACCTCACTTCTCTCATCTTGGCTTCCACTCCCACCTTATCTCGAATAACCATTGACAGGAAGGTAAAATTTCCATTGACACATTCATATAAAGGAAAAAATTACACATTCATATAAAGGAAAAAGTCACACATTAAAAAGCATATTTTTCCTTTAATGATCTTTTACGAGGAAATGAAAAGGGGGGGGGGGGGGGGGAGAACATGGAGCAGTGAAGATTGGTGGGTTAATGTGCAACATGAAAAATGACAATAAGGAGATCAAACAGTGCTCCTCCAGCAAGAATATTGGAATTTAACAAAGAAAATTTTAAGGATAAATATATTCAAAAAAAAAAATTAAATGCAAAGTGCATGTGAAACAAGTTATTTCATTTGTGTATGTTTCGTATTAAGGATACACATTGAAAAACATTGTTTTTCTTTAAAGATCCTTGTCGGGGAAATGAAGGGTAAACATGGGGCAGTGAAAGATACACATTGAAAAACATTGTTTTCCTTTAAAGATCCTTGTCGGGGAAATGAAGGGTAAACATGGGGCAGTGAAAGGCAGTGGTTAAGCTGCAACATAAAAACACCAATAAAGTGCTCCCCTCCATCAAGAATATTGAAATTTATGAACAAAGTTATAAAGAAAGAAAATGCATGTGCATATGAAATAAGTTATCTTGTTCGTGTATATTCCGCTAAGTTCAGTCTGGTTTACAAAGAGGAATTGGCTCAAGAAAATGTTAGTACATACAGGATAAATAGCACCTTGTTTTGATCAGAGTCCAAACATTAAAATTTCATAAAGTACTTTTAGTATATCATTGTCAAAATAAGGACAGTAGAGCAAATTGCAAACCTTCTGGTGAGTAGATGAAATATGATTCTTAAGCTTGTATTCATGTGCATATCGCTTTCCACATTCAGGATACGGGCAGATATGATAGTTCTCCTGGGAGTGTGTTTTCATGTGTGATCTCAAGTTAAAATCCAGTGAGAA
>NW_025885781.1:0-2963 GCF_002878395.1 Capsicum annuum
GCAAAGAAAGTAAAAATCTCATTTTTTAGGAGGGACATGAATAGAAAGTAAAATCTCATTTTTCTGGAGGCACCTGAATAGAAAGTAATGTCCCATTTTTCTGGAGAATCCTGAACAGAAAGTAAAATCTCATTTTTCAGTAGGGTACTAAACATAAAATAAAATGATTTTTCAGGAGGGCCCTTAATAGAAGTAAAGTCCTACTTTTTAGGAGGGTTCTGAATAGAAAGTAAAATTTCATTTTTCAGGAGGGTCCTGAACAGAAAGTAAAATCCCATTTTCAAGAGGGTCCTAAACAGAATGTAAAATCCCATTTTTCCAAAAGGTGTTGAACATAAAGTAAAGTCCCTTTTTTCAGGAGGGTCCTGAACAAAAAGTAAAGTCCCATTTTTCAGGAGGGTGCTGAACAAAAAGTAAAGTCCCATTTTTCAGAAAGGTCCTGAACAGAAAGTAAAATCCCATTTTTCATGAGGGTCCCGAATAGAAAGTAAAGTTCCATTTTTTAGGAGGGTACGGAACAGATCGTAAAGTCCCATTTTTTAGGAGGGTTCTGAACAGAAAGTAAAATACTATTCTTCAAGAGAGTCCTAACATAAAGTAACCTCCTATTTTTCAGGACGGTCCTGAACAGAAAGTAAAGTCCTATTTTTCAGGAAGGTCCTGAACAAAAAGTAAAATCCTATTTTTTTGAAGGGTCCTGAACAGGAAGTAAAATCCCATTTTTTAGTAGAGTCCCAAACAAAAAGTAAAATCCCATTTTTTAGGAGGGTCCTAAACAGAAAGTACAATCCAATTTTTTAGAAGGGTCCTGAACAAAAAGTAAAACCTCATTTTTCAAGATGGTCCTGAACAGACAGTAAAATCTAATTTTTCAGGAGGGTCCTGAACATAAAGTAAAATCCCATTTTTCAGGAGGGTCCTGAACAAAAAGTAAAGTTCTATTTTTCAGAAGGGTCCTGAATAGAAAGTAAAATCTGATTTTTTAGGAGGGTCCTGAACATAAATTAAAATCCTATTTTTCAGGAGGATCCTGAATAAAAAGTAAAATCTCATTTTATAGGAGGGTACTGAACAGAAAATAAAATCTCATTTTTTAGAAGGGTGCTGAAAAAAAAGTAAAATCTCAATTTTCAGAAGGGTCCACAACAAAAAGTAAAGCCCATTTTTCTGGAGGGTCATGAACAAAACGAAAAATCCCATTTTTCAGGAGAGACCCTAATAGAAAGTAAAATCCAATTTTTCAGGAGGGTTCTGAACAAAAAGTGTCCCATTTTTCAGAAGGGACCTGAACAGAAAGTAAAATCCTATTCTTTAGGAGGGTCATGAGCATTAAAAAACCTCCTATTTTTAAGGTGGGTCCTTAACAGAAAGTAAAATCCCATTTTTCATGAGGGTGCTGAACAAAGAGTAAAGTCCCATTTTTCAGAAGGGTCCTGAACAAAAAGTAAAATCCCATTTTTCATGAGGGTCCCGAATAGAAAGTAAAGTTCCATTTTTTAGGAGGGTACGGAACAGAACGTAAAGTCCTATTTTTTAGGAGGGTTCTGAACAGAAAGTAAAATACTATTCTTCAAGAGAGTCCTAGCATAAAGTAACCTCCCATTTTTCAGGACGGTCCTGAACAGAAAGTAAAGTCCTATTTTTCAGGAAGGTCCTGAACAAAAAGTAAAATCCTATTTTTTTAAGGGTCCTGAACAGGAAGTAAAATCCCATTTTTTAGTAGGGTCCCAAACAAAAAGTAAAATCCCATTTTTTAGGAGGGTCCTAAACAGAAAGTACAATCCAATTTTTTAGAAGGGTCCTGAACAAAAAGTAAAACCTCATTTTTCAAGAGGGTCCTGAATAGACAGTAAAATCTAATTTTTCAGGAGGGTCCTGAACATAAAGTAAAATCCCATTTTTCAGGAGGGTCCTGAACAAAAAGTAAAGTTCTATTTTTCAGAAGGGTCCTGAATAGAAAGTAAAATCTGATTTTTTAGGAGGGTCCTGAACATAAATTAAAATCCTATTTTTCAGGAGGATCCTGAATAAAAAGTAAAATCTCATTTTATAGGAGGGTGCTGAATAGAAAATAAAATCTCATTTTTTAGAAGGGTGCTGAACAAAAAGTAAAATCTCAATTTTCAGAAGGGTCCACAACAAAAAGTAAAGCCCATTTTTCTGGAGGGTCATGAACAAAACGTAAAATCCCATTTTTCAGGAGAGACCCTAATAGAAAGTAAAATCCAATTTTTCAGGAGGGTTCTGAACAAAAAGTAATGTCCCATTTTTTCGAAGGGACCTGAACAGAAAGTAAAATCCTATTCTTTAGGAGGGTCATGAGCATAAAAAAACCTAATATTTTTAAGGTGGGTCTTAACAGAAAGTAAAATCCCATTTTTCATGAGGGTCCTGAACAGAAAGTAAAGTCTCTTTTTTTAGGAGGGTCCTGAACAGAAAGTAAAATCCAATTTTTCAGGTGGGTCCTGAACAGAAAGTAAAGTCCCATTTTTCAAAAGAGTCCTGAACAGACTGTAAAATCTTATTTTTTAGGAGGGTCCTGAACAGAAAGTGAAGTCCCATTTTTCAGGAAGGTCAGAATATAAAGTAAATTCCTATTTTTAGGAGGGTCCTGAACAGGAAGTAAATTCCTATTTTTAAGGAGGGTTCGTAACTGAAACTAAAGTCCTATTTGTCAGGAGGCTCCTGAACAGAAAGTCAATTTCTATTTTTCAGGAGTGTCATGAAAAGAAACTAAACTCCCATTTCTTAGGAGGGTCCTGAACAGAATCTAAAATCCCATTTTTAAGGAGGGTACTGAACAGAAAGTGAAATCTCATTTTTCAGGAGAGTCCTGAACAGAAAGTAAAATCCCATTTTCAGGAGGGTCCTGCAAAGAAAGAAAAATCTCATTTTTTAGGACGGACATGAATAGAAACTAAAATCTCATTTTTCTGGATGCTCCTGAACAGAAAGTAAGGTCC
>NW_025885782.1:0-3074 GCF_002878395.1 Capsicum annuum
TATGCTCAAGTTCAGTCCACCGGCAACACCCTTAATGACCAATAAGATTCAATTTATGTCCCGGGTGTCCTTAATCTTTAATCTTGATTCTGGTTGAATTCATGCATTTGATGCCCTAGTTCTCCGGCCTCAATAACCGCACCAGGTCATACACAATATCCCTTCATATTCTACCCTTTCATGACTTTCCATTTGTCGAGGGAGTGTGGATGAACAGTGGTGATGATAGGAGAGAGTGAGTGGGTTTTTATTGATAAAGATTGTGGCATGTTCATTTTAGCTAAGGTGGCAAGTGTGGAGTAAGCTTGAGGCTAGGCTTTTGATGGATGTCATGGTTATTTGAAGCATTTCGTGTTGTGTTTGTGAAAGTGGTTGTGTGATGGTTTATCTAGGTTTGTAGGTGGGGAATTATTGAAGTGAAGTCTTGTGCATGGCTTAGTTAATTGGAAAAGTTAGTAAGTGTTTTCTTAAGAATAGTGCCCGGAAGTTGTCTTAATAAAGGATTGTAGAATTTGAAAAAGGTGTTTTATGGGTGTTGATTAGGAGTGTATACGTAATTATAAAGATAGGCTTGAACATCATGTGTGTATATTTGGACGGAGATTAAAGTTTATATTATCGATAAGTTTTGGTGTCTATGTTGATTTAGAAGTCTAAGCTAAAAGCTCTTATAAATTGATCTTGCATAGCACTCATGTATTGTGAATATATCTCCTGTCTGAGGATTTTAGTTGCAAGCCTTGTCCTTGCTATAAGTTGAATTGCATATATGCCTATGAATAGTTCCCTAAGCTTCAAGACTTGTTGATATGAATATGATGGTTGAAAATGGTGAATATTAAGTGGATTAGAGTTGATTGAGTGGTATTAAGAATTATCTGTGAGATGAGGAATTGTAATAAAGTGGATGTATGTAAATTTATAATTCAGAATGGTGCTATGTTACGGTGTTAGGTGGAGGAATTGGTGACTCCAAATTAAGCTTGAAAATGAGGAGAGAGAGTTTGGCTTAGTTAGATTTGAATAGCCAAGATTGCAAATGCCTTGTGAAAATTATGAATTGAATCAAGTAAGTTTGGTATTTGGGGAAAATAGTATTGCAGAGAAAGGGTGTGCGAAGCGTATTGATAAGCTTGAAAATAAGTTGTACTGCGTGGGGTCTAGTACTTTAATTTTGATATAAGACTGATCGATCCCAAACCCAATTGCTTCCTAGTAGCGTTGAAAGTTCCTTGGAAAGATTTTGAATCATGTCCTAATTGAATTAGAGCATATCTTGATTCGGTCCATGCGCCTAGAAATTCAACTTGATAGTTATTCCGACGGATTCATATATTTCTTCCATCTTCCGATGTGGTCCAATCTTACTACTTGAAGTTTTGTGAGCATAACCATTTCAAGAATGATTTATTTGCGTCGAAGCGAGTTACCAAATTCTATTTAGCCTTTGCTTTTGTTCCCGACCCAAGTATTAAGCCATGGGTCGATCATAAAGTGTCCCGTGTATCAATTAGTATTATTCGGGGAGAACCGATCCTAAGAGGGAGATATTGTGATATCCCGAGTTTTCATATCCTAGATCTTTCATCTCTTTCTTTGTGAATACAGATTTAAATCGAAGTTAATAATTTTTCCTTCACCCAACTCTTTTAGTAATAGAATCAACTATGTCGTTGTGATTATCATGAGCTTATGCGTCGGAAAGTACTCCAAAGCTTAGAAAAATATAAACTTGTTCATCAAGCTATTTTAGTTGCGTATCCTCAATTTTCCTTGCCTTCCAAACCTAACGAGCGACATTCGGGGACGAATGTTTCCAAAGGGGGAGATGATGTGATACCCCGAGTTTTTTCGATTAAATATTTCGCTCCCAAATGTGTCGAGTCATTAAAGCTTTTTTATCTTGCCAAGAGAAGCTTAGCACTAAAAAAAAAAAATTTGCTAAGTGTTGAAACTTTCTCATTTAGACCTCTGATCTTCGGGTATTTATTTGATGACCTTTCCGACATCCGTTTTTCAATTTTCAAGTTGATTTACGATGGAAAAAGGTCTTAATACATTCCGAGTGAGTTTCGGAATTTTTGGAGTAGCATAAGGGCACGTTTGGGTGCCCAAAACAGTGGTACCTTGCGATTAGCATGCTCCAGAAATTTTCAGCATTTCAGGGTCAAATTCAAATGATCATCACTTCTTGAATATAAGGAACTGGGAGATTTGCTATATATCAAACGAAATCTCTTTTAGTATTATTTCCAATGTAATTGGTTTCACCCCATTCCAACATCAGAGTAATAAGTTACGATCAATTTATTTCAGCATGTCAAATCAGTAACTGAGGGACGAATTTGATTTGGGTCAACTTCGGTCGACCACAACTCCTTATATATGACGAACTGGGTAGCCTACCATATATAAAATTAAATATCTTTGAGTTAGCTTTCCAACGATATAAATTTTGCAAAAATCCAATATCCGAACAAGGAGTTATTCAGTTTTTCGTGGCCAAGGTGCGCAGGATTTTTTCTGCCATTTTTTAATTTCATTAGGGGCAATCCAGTCATTTTAACCTTGCCCCATTTCGTGGAAATAAACATAAAAACTGATTTTGGCATCAAAGTCTGTTATTTTCAAAAAAAAATTCCAATAAAGAAACCCTAAACCTCTAAATTTCCCTTCCTAAATCTTCCAATTCCACCATGGAAATTCCAAATTAATCCGATAAATGAAGTCCCCATTCTGAGCTCTTCGAGATGCACCAATCAATTTTGTGAATAGTGTTCCTAGGCAAGAATTCATTTTAATCTTTAATTTTAAGGTATGTGGGGTTTGAACAAGAATAATTCTTCCGTTCCTCTGCCCGTATCTTTAATTTTTATTATGAATTATTATGAGTTTGGCAAATGAATTTATTTCTAAGATATCCTACCATGAGATTTTGAATATGTATATATGTAAAATTTTCAAGCTTGCCAATTATGATTATTTAATGGATTCATATGGTTCTGTAAGTTGAAATGTCTAAATAATTCAATTATGAACTTATAAAGATTTGAATTGTAAGTTTTTAATCACAT
>NW_025885782.1:3174-4920 GCF_002878395.1 Capsicum annuum
TCTATGAATTGAGATTTAATATTGGGATTCTTGGTGTTTCTATCAAGAATTGATATATTTAGAACATGTATCCACGTTTTAAGTTCAAGAATGAATTATTGGTATTTCCAAGTATTTTCGAGCCATGTGTCAAATTTTGAGCTTCCTTATGACGATTTGAATTATTGGGTATATTGATATCGAAATTGCAATGAGTCTTGGTATTTTTCGGATGGTTTTGATGAGTTAAATTGTTGAAAATATTACGTATTGAGTCTTCATATCCTTGTCCAAATGTCGATCGGTTAAGGTTCAATGCATTGATACCTTGTTGATGTTGAGGATGATTAAAATGTTTTGAGCTAAAATGTGTTGAGTTAGGAATCCACAAATTGATATGATTTGATAAATGAGAAAGAGATTTGATTTGGTCTTTATGATAGACCCTTGTGATGTTGTGGTGGATTTCTTAACGCGTTCTGAGCTTGTCGGGGAGTAGTACTTAGCACCGAGAGGGAAATTTGGTATTTCCCCAAACCTATGTGCCACCGTAGGGTTGTTTGATGCTGATATTATTGGCCAGAGAGCCCGATTATGATTATTGCAGTTTTAAGGTCGTACTCCCTGGCAAAGAGTATGACGCTCCCACCAACGAGGGTTTCAAACGTTGATATTCCACGTAGCTCACATGGGGTTGTCGGTTATAGGAAACTCTCGTGTCCATAAGATTAAGTTTCTTGAATTACCGAGTCACTCTAAGATTTGAGTCAAAGAGTTGAGATATTTATGATGATTTATGGTCATTTATGATGATTTATAATTGCCTATGATGATTTTTGACGATATGATAATTTATGATAATTTATCATAATTTATGATTTATAATTATTTACATAGATTACGAGATTTTATCATATGGACTGTTTATTATGAAATTATGAAAAGTATGATTTGATATAACTCAAGCCAAGTGAGTCATCATTGTCCGTATGCATGTTGTCATGAAATTGATTATACTATTTATATTGCTGCATGCACCCCCACATACTCAGTACATTTCAAAGTGCTGACCCACATATTTACATAGGCTACATTCTTACCAAAATATAGGTACAAGCTGTAGTGCACATATCATGTTTAGCTGGGTCACAGCTCTCCATCGGCAGGTGATTAGTCCTTTTGATTCAGGGACTTGAGTTGTTCAGATTTGAGGTGTATTGTATTTTCTGTATTCAGTCGTATTGAGTAGGGGTAGTTGGGAGTCATGACCTGGCTATCTTTGGTCAATGCTAGTAGAAGCTTCATAGACAGTCACTAGTAGTCAGTGTATTCAGTTTCAGATTTGTATATATATGAGCATAATTGTGACCGTGTAAATTTTCTTTCATGTTGGTCAGACTAAGTTATGGGTTATTTCTGCATTATTCCTTCTATTTTATGTATTTTATTCAGTTGCTTTGGGTTTTGCCAGATGAAGGGTTAGCTTGGGGTAACTTGTGACCTTAAGCACCGTGTGACGTATCGAGATCCGATTTCGGGGCGTTACAGCTGGACACATAGTTCTGGAATACAAGGATGACTTCTAAGAATCACACCCTCATTTGACAATGTGTGTTCCCATCCTTGGGTTCACTCGGTGCTAATTTTTACTCCTATCTGAATAGACACTGAACATGGATTAATGGACTGAACTAGACTGAGTTAATTGAGTTCTGTTGATTGACAGAATATTACTGAGATCTGATAACTGACTGAGATTACTGAGAT
>NW_025885783.1:0-5213 GCF_002878395.1 Capsicum annuum
TTTCTTTGTTATCTGTTCTTTATTTATAGAACGAAAGAAACAACTTTACATCTTTACAAAAAACAAAAGCTAAAAAAAGTCAAAAAGACTATTCCCTAGGTACCTAAAAAGTCTACATAGCCTTAAAAAAGTCTTCATGAGAATAGTAACTTACAATAATTATAATTCTTTTTCGTAAAGAATCTATACAATATATAATTCTTGTCATCCGTTGATTTTGTCGTATCTGCTATATCTCCATTATTGCTTCTTATCTTATCTTTTCGGCTGGCATTTTGTCTTCTTGATTTTTATTCTAGATGTACTTTTGGAATGATGTTATCTTCTCCATTACATCTTGAACATTGGTGATCTGGATATTTGTGTCCAATTATTTTACAATATCTTGTCAGTAGTCCGTTTGGAATAAATCCTTTTTTAATTGCTCTTGCGGTAGATTATTTTTCTAGGTTAAGTAATGTCATTATCCATTGTCTGACATCTTCCATATCTGCTTGTCGTAGCTTTTTTGAATTAGAGTAAATCATTTGATGATTTCTCGAATAATAGCTCCATATTGGGTTTCCATTAGTATAATTATTTGCTAGTTCTTTACGTGACCCAGGATGGTTCAACCCACATAGTTCCCACCAAATTCGATAGATAGAGTTCGGTGAATATTTTGTCAGAGACTGAAAATATTAACTTTTGGACAAATTTAAAGGACCAAAACTATTTATTGCACATCAAAGGGACCATTCTTGTTAACTTGTGATAAAATTAAAGAACCAAAAATGACAAGTGCATATTTAAGAGACTATTTTGAACCCGCCTTCAAATATAAGGGATCATTTTTGTCATTTTCTCCTTTATTTTGCACACTCCTTCTTAAGAAACAATAAATAGAAGGGTAATTTTAATATATCAACCCTATTAATTATAATATGTTTAAATATTAAAAATAAAAAATATTTAATAACAAGAATAAAATAGACACAAAATGATAATTATTTCTTGATTTTTGAAACTAGACAAATAAAATTGAACAATTATTTTTAAAATAATGAACAAGTAAAAATAAACGAAGAAAATAGCTTTAAAGTTTATTTAAGCGACAAACTATTTTAGAATTTTAGTGTAGAATTTATAGTTAAAATAAAGAATTCTTTGATTGATAAAGAGAAGAAAAGTAAGCAGATTTAAAAGAAGGAGAAGAAGAACAAGAAGAGATCAATGATCAATTGTATTCAATGTGTTGATCTATATCAGTACATAGAAAAGGTTTATATAATGATCATAACTAACTTCTATCTTAGTTAACTAACCGACTGAGCTAATCAACTAACTTAACTAACTTCTTAAACTGAATTATCTACTCTAAATACATAGTATATACATTATGTAATCTCAACACCCCCCCCCTCCCCACGAGATAGGCGTGGCAAAAATGTTGATAGCACCGAGTTGCTTTTGAGATGCTTATGTTGTACCTTAATCAGTTTCTTAGTTAGAAGATATGTTGGTTGTTCCTTAGTGTGAATATACTATGTAGTGATCAAACCTTGTTTCTCTTACAAAATAACAATCTATTTCAATGTGTTTGGTTCTCTCGTGGAACATAGGGTTAACTACTATTTGCAGGACAACTTTACTGTCACTAAATACTGTGGTAGGTTCAGTGATAATTATACCAAGATCTTTCAATAATCCCAACAACCATGTTAGTTCAACAATAGTAATTGTTAAACTTCTGTACTTGGCCTCTATTAAGCTTTTTAATACAGTTGTTTGCTTCTTGGGTTTTCAGGATATCAAAGAATCACCAATCTTAATAAGAAAACCTATCACAGACCTCTTGGTTAAAGGACATGCAGCCTAATTTGCATCACAATATGCAATTACTTTATCAATTTTTCTGCTTGACAACAATAAATCTTGTCCTGGTTGTGACTTAATATATCTCACTACTTTGAGAGTTGTATCCATGTGAGAATGCTTAGAAGCTTATAAAATTGACTTAGAGTTTACACTGAAAATTTAATATATGGTCTTGTGACTGTTAAGTAGATCAATTTTCCAAACAATTTTTTATAACTTTCTTGGTCAATCAGTGGATCATCATCACACCTATCACCAACATATTAATCATATTATCTTGAAGTAAGCTTGATATTGTAGTCAATAGGTGTAGTGAAGGGTTTTGCTGTGGATAATCCTATTTTAGAGATGACTTCAAGTGCATACTTCCTTTATTACATGTAATACCTTGTCTTGATCTAGAAAATTCAATTCTTAAAACATACCTTAACTCGTCAAGGTCTTTCATTTTGAAGGCTTGTTGAAGTGAAGATTTAGTTTCCTTGATCAATTCTAGGTTGCTATTAGTTATAATCATGTCATCCACATATATAAGCACCACAACCATACCATGATCAGACCTTTTGATAAAGAGAAAATGATCAAATTAACTTTGTCTCAAATTAAATTTCAATAATGACTCAGATAATTTGAGATTCCATTGTCTTGGTTCTTGTTTCAATCAATACAAAGATTTCATAAGTTTGCATTCTTGTTTTTCCCATGACTTTGGAATATTTGTAGCATATTCATGCAGGTTTCATACTTTAAGTCCCCTTGTTGAAATGCATTGTACACATTCATTTGATAGATGTGCCAATTCATTGATGCAACCAAGGTCAAAATTGATCTTACAGTTACCATTTTCACAAATGGAGAGAATGTTTCCTTATAATCTATTCCCTCCTTTTGACTGAAACCCTTTGCTACAAGTATTTCGTTGAATCTATCAATTCCACCACTTGCTTCATACTTGATTCTATAAATCTATTTCCATAAAATGGTAGACTTTCCTTGAGTTAATGAGACAACCATTCAAGTATTATTGGTTTCCAGTGCTTGTATTTCTTCCTTCATGGCTTGTACCTATATTGAATCCTTAATAGCCTCATTATATGATTTGGGCTCAGTGATGTTAGAAATAGCAGCTACATATGCTCTATATTTCTGAGATAAATAATCATAACTCACATACTTGTCAAGGATGTAAGGAATATCCTGATGAATGTTCAGAGAAAAAATCTTTCATCCAGCTTAGTAGTTGTGTGCCTTTGGTTAATATTTTTGGAGGAAGGGCCACATTAACCTGCTAAGAATCTTGCTAATATTGCACTTGAGTAGGTATACATACTGAAATGATCCAACCCAAGGCCTTGTCGTAATGGGCATTCCAAGTCCGATTGGGACCAAAAACCACCCCCGATGCCCAACCTAGCCTTCAGTCGTCTGCTCTGAGTTGACTGAATTTCGAGGATATAACTAGATAGTGTAACTGTCGCGCCCCATTTTTCTCGCAAAAAAATGGGATTCAACGTGATCACTATTTTTAGGATTGTTTAAGGAGTGTGAAGAATCATCACCTAACGTATTAAGGTGCGTTAGGGCACCAATCTAGGTTAACTATGAACCTATTTTGTTGTTTTATCTTAGTTAACTAGAAATTCGGGTAAAGGTTCAAATTACCTCGAAAGAAAGGTGTTAGGCACCTTTTGAGGTCCACAAAGGTGGTTTCTGGCTAAATTCGTATTTTATGTGGGGATTCTATAAGATAAGCAAAGGTCAATTATTTTATTAACTTAATGTTAATTAAGTGATAAATTAATTAATAAATAAATACGTTATTTGGTTATTCCTATTTGATAATTACCTAAGTGGTAAATAACACAAGAATTAATAAAAGAACAATAAAAGTGAGAAAATAAGAATGACACAAATTATAGCAAAGGGAACTGCTTAAATAAACTAACTACCCCAAATAGATAAGAAGATAAAATAAAAGAATAAAATTAAAAAATTGGACCAAGAAAATATGTTTGGTTTTATTCGGATCAGAACCCCAACTTGTTAATCATTATCCAGCCCACTAACCGAATTTTTTAACAAGTGGCAATGTCATGCATCGTGTAATATATGTTGGATATCATTACTTCTGAATGACTACCCACCCCACCCCATCTAGGTTGGTTGTTAACCTAAAGGCGCACTAAAAAGGGATAAAACTAACGTCTCTTGAAATACCTATCGTCCCACTTATCGCCCAAGAGGCATTGGACTACTAATTTGAATTTGTAGTTTAGACAAGTAAAGTTATGTTTCCTAGCAGATACGAAGCGCGAAAATAAATAGGATACTAAATAGCATGTAATGGTCTCATATATCCTCTTGGTTATTAAAGAATGATTAATGTGATTAGCATGCAAGACAAACACTTATTTATTTTGATGTAGTTAACCTATAGTCATGATATCGAGGTGTCACATAATTATTTATTGACGAAAAGGTAATTTTCAAAATATTTAGAATAATGTTGTACAATTGTGCAAAACCATGTCAAAGTATATATGTTGGGGAGTGACAAGAATGCAAAAAATTATTTTTTCATTACTGAAAATTAATTTTAGATACTGAAAAATAAAATTAACATGCTAGAAAATATTTTTATGTTAGAGGGTAGTCTTAATATGTTAAAAACATAAGCTGGAAGCTAATTTTGACAGAGCCAATTTTATTGCTGGAAAATGATTTAATATGCTGAATATGTTATTTAAAGTGCTAAAAGCGTCATTTGGATGTTATTTAAAGACTTGATTCTAGATCTAAATGACTAAGACATATTCAGACTTATTAAGAGCTAAAATTTTAATAAAAATAAATGCAATTAATGGTCTGAAGTCTGAACCATTCAAATTCAGATCTCCATTAAGTGAAAACAAATGAGCCCTAAGTGATTAAAATAAGTTTATCGTTGAACCTATATTAAGATTTACCTAGGTGATTCACATATCACGTAATACACATAAGCCTAAATTATATTTGCCTACGTGATTTATAGAGCACGTAAAATACGTAAATCCCTACACCCAAGCAACCCCCTAATTACTATTACATCAGGATTATACAAAGTTATTACAACACAATAAATCAATGAACAAAGAAAGAAATGGAATATAGCTCCTACAAACTTCCGACGACTTCATCTATATCGAATGTCCAGTAGTATTTGTAGTACAAACAACATATCCCCAAAGGCAAAACAAACCAACAGATATGCAACACTTAAATCACAAGAGAATACGACTAGGCGTTGACTTCACTAACAATCTCATTCAAAAACAACATCGATGTATTTAAACTAACATGTAATAATTAAAGATGTT
>NW_025885784.1:0-30319 GCF_002878395.1 Capsicum annuum
AGTTTCAGGTGTGGTCTAAGGTTCTAGGCGTGCTGTGGGCCGAAAATCAACCGGGGCATGACAGGGAGGCTGGAATTATCCCAGTGTGGTCTGTTTAATTTTTCATAGCCATTTGAGTTTACAAACAGATGAAACGGTGCGAACGGGGCATTTTTGAGCCAAATCTATGTGTTAAGCCAACGGTTTTGGGGGTAGGCTCGGGGTCCGGGCGTACTGTAGGCTAAAAATTGATCGGGGCATGCTAGAGAGGCTAGGGATTGTCCTAGTATGGTCCGTTTAATTTCTCTTATTCATTTACATGGACAAGCAGATGAAACAGTGCGAACGGGGTATTTTTGGGCTAAATCGGTGTGCTATAGCCCACGGTTTTGGGGGAGAAAATGGGGTCCGGGCGTTCTGTGGGCCAAAAATCGACTAGGATAGATGGGGAGGCTGGGGATCATCCCAGTATGGTCCAGTTAATTTTTCATGGCTATTTGGGTGGACAAACAGGCAAAATGATACGAACGGGGCATTTTCGAACAAAATCTGTGTGCTATTGCCCACAGTTTTGGGGGTGGACTCGGGGTCCGGGCGTAATGTAGGCTGTAATTCGACCGAGGCGTGGCAGTGAGGTTGGGAATCATTCTAATGTTATCCGTTTAATTTTTTGTGGCTATTGTGGTGGACAAATAGGCAAAATAGTGCAAATGAGGCATATTAGGGCCAAATTTGTGAGCTATAGCCCACGGTTTTGAGGGTATGCCCGGGGTTCGAGCGTGATGTGGGCTGAAAATTGATTGGGGCATGCCAAGGAGGCTGGGGATCATCCCAGTGTGGTCCGTTTAATTTTTTATGGCAATTTGGTTGGACAAACAAGAAAAACGGTTCGAACTGCGCATTTTCGGGCCAAATCAGTGTGCAATACCCATGATTTTGGGGATGGGCCTAGGGTCCGGGCGTACTGTGGACCAAAAATTGACCGGGCATGAGAGGGAGGTTGGGGATCATCCCAATATAGTCCATTTAATTTTTCGTGGCCATTTAGGTGGATAAACAGGTGAAACAATGCAAACGGGGCATTTTTGGGTCAAATCTGTGTGCCATAACCCATAGTTTTGGGGGAAGGCTCAGGGTCCGAGCATGTTGTAGGACAAAAAATGATTGGGGCATGCCAAAGAGACTTGGGATCATCCCAGTTTGGTTTGTTTAATGTTTCGTGGCTATTTGGGTGGACAAAAAGGCCAAACAATACGAACGAGGCATTTTCGAGCTTAATCTGTTTGCTATAGCCCATGGTTTTAGAGGTAGACCCCGGGTCCGGGCGTGCTGTTGGTCGAAAATCGACTGGGTCATGCCAGGGAGGCTAAGGATTATCCCAGTATGGTCCATTTAATTTCTTGTGGCCATTTATGTGTATAAACAGGAAAAATAGTGCGAAAGGGGCATTTTTGAAGCAAATTTGTGTGCTATAGCCCACGGTCTTGGGGGTGGGCCCGGGGTCCGATCGTGATGTGGGCTATAAATTGACCGGGGTGTGCCCAGGAGGCTGGGGATCATCCCCGTATGGTTCGTTGAATATTTTGTGGCTATTTGGGTGGACATATTGGAGAAACGGAGCTAATGGGCCATTTTCGGGCCAAATTTGTGTGCTATAGCCCACGGTTTGGAGGGTGGGCCCGGGGTCCGGGCATTTTGTGGGCTAAAATTTAATTGGGGCGTGCAAGGGAGGATAAAAATCATCCAGTGTGGTCTGTTTAATTTTCTGTGGCTATTTGGGGGGACAAACAGGTGAAACGGTGCGAACGGGGAATTTTCAGGCCAAATCTGGGTTCTATAGCCCATGGTTTTAGGGGTGGGCTCGGGGTCCAGGAGTGCTGTGGTCCAAAAATTGATTGGGGCTTGCAAAGAAGGCTGGGAATCATTCCAGTGCGATCCGTTTAGTTTTTCATGGTCATTTGGGTGGACAAACAGGCATAACTGTGCAAACGAGGCATTTTCGGGCTAAATCTGTGTGCTATAGCACATGGGTTTGGGAGTGGGCCTTGGGTCCGAGCGTGCAGTGGACCGAATATTGATTGGGGCTTGCTGGGGTGGTTGGGGATCATCCCAGTATGGTCTATTTAATTTTTCGTGGCTATTTGGTTGGACAAACAGGCAAAAAGGTGCGAACGGAGCATTTTTGGGCCAAATCTGTGTGCTATAACCCATGGTTTCGGGTGTGGGCTCGGGGTCCGACTATTCTATTGGCCAAAAATTGACCCGAGCATGACAGGGAGGCTGGGGATCATCCCAGTGTGGTCCATTTAATTTGTCGTGGCCATTTGTATTTACAAACAGGTGAAACGGTGCGAACGGTGTATTTTTGGGTCAAATATGTGTGCTATAGCCTATAGTTTTGGGGGTAGGCTTCGGGTACGGGCATGCTGTTGGTCAAAAATTGACTGGGGCATGCCAAGGAGGCTGGGGATCGTCCTAGTGTGGTTTGTTTAATTTTTCTGGGTCATTTAGGTGGACAAACAGACAAAATGGTGCGGACGGGGTATTTTCGGGCCAAATCAGTGTGTTATGGCTCACAGTTTCGGGTCTGGGAATGGTGTTCGAGCATGCTGTTGACTGAGGCATGCCAAGAAGGCTGGGGATCATCCCAATGTGGGGGGGAGGTGCCCGGGGTCCGGGTATAATGTGGGTCAAAAATTGATCGGGGCATGCCAAAGAGGCTGGGGATCGTCCCAATGTGGTTCGTTTAATTTTTCATGGCCATTTGGGTGGACAAAGAGGCAAAACGGTGCAAACGGGGAATTTTCGGGCCAAATCTGTACGCAATACCTACAATTTTGGGGATGAGCCTGCGGTCCGGGTGTGTCGTGGGCCAAAAATCGATCGGGGAATGCCACAGAGGCTGGAGATCGTCCCAGTGTGGTCCATTTAATTTTTTGTGGCCATTTAGGTCGACAAACAGGTAAAACAGTGCAAACAGGGAATTTTTGGGCTAAATCTGTGTGCAATACCCACGATTTTAGGGATGGGCCTGGGGTCCGGGCGTTCTGTGGGCCGGAAATCGACTGGGCAATGCCAGGGAGGCTAGGGATCATCCCAGTATGGTCCGTTTAATTTTTTGTGGCCATTATGATGGAAAAACAGGTAAAACGGTGTGAACGAGGCATTTTCAGGCTAAATCTTTGTGCTATAACCCACGGTTTTGGGTGTGGGCTCGGGGTCCAGGCGTGATGTAGGCCAAAATTTGACCAAGGCATGACAAGGAGGCTGGGTATCATTCCTGTGGTTCGTTTAATGTTTTGGTGCCATATGTGGACAAACAGGCGGAACAGTGTGAATGGAGCATTTTTGGGGTAAATCTTGGGGATGGGCCCGGGGTCCACCGTGCTGTGGTTCAAAAATTGACCGAGGTGTGTCCAGGAGGTTGGGGATCATCCTCGTATGGTTCGTTGAATTTTTCGTGGTTATTTGGGTGGACAAACAGGAGAAACGGAGCAAAAGGGGCATTTTCAGGCCAAATTTATATGCTATAACCCACGGTTTTGAGGGTGGGCACGGGGTCCGGGGCTGCAGTGGACTAAAAATTGATTGGGGCTTTCCAGGGAGGCTGGGGATCATCCCAGTATGGTCCATTTAATTTTTCGTGGCCATTTGGGTGGACAAATAGGCGAAAAGGTGCGAACGGGGCATTTTTGGGCTAAATCTATGTGCTATAACACATGGTTTCGGGTGTGGGCTCGGGATCCGACCGTTCTGTTGGAAAAAAATTGACTCGGGCATGACAGGGAGGCTGGGGATCATCCCAATATGGTCCATTTAATTTTTCGTGGCCATTTGTGTTTACAAACAGGCAAAACGATGCGAACGGAGTATTTTTGGGTCAAATCTGTGTGCGATAGGCCATAGTTTTGGGGGTAGGCTAGGGGTCCGGGCGTGCTGTTGGTCGAAAATTGACTGGGGCATGCCAGGGAGGCCGGGGATCATCCTAGTGTGGTTTGTTTAATTTTTCTGGGTTATTAGGTGGACAAACAGTCAAAACGGTGTGAACGGGGTATTTTTGGGCAAAATCAGTGTTATGGCCCACAGTTTTAGGTCTGGGAATGGGGTTCGGGCATGCTGTGGGCTGAAAATCGACTGAGGCATGCCAAAAAGGCTAGGGATCATCCCAATGTGGGGGGAGTGCTTAGGGTCCGGGCATGATGTGGGTTGAAAATTGATCGGGGCATGCCACAGAGGCTGGGATTGTCCCAGTGTGGTCCGTTTAATTTTTTGTGGCCATTTGGGTGGACAAACAGGCAAAACAGTGCAAACGGAGAATTTTCGGGCCAAATCTGTGTGCAATACCCATTATTTTGGTGATGGGCCTAGGGTCCGGGCGTGCTGTGGGTCTAAAATCGATTGGGGCATGCCAGGGAGGCTGGGGATCATCCCAGTATGGTCCGTTTAATTTTTTGTGGCTATTAGGGTGGACAAATAGGTAAAACAGTGCGGCCGAGGCATTTTCAGGCTAAATTTGTGTGCTATAGTCCACGGTTTTGGGTGTGGGCTCGGGATCCGGGCATGCTGTAGGCCAAAAATCGACCAGGGTATGACAAGGAGCCTGGGGATCATCCCAATGTGGTTCGTTTAATGTTTCGCTGCCATTTATGTGGACAAACAGGCGGAGCGGTGTGAATGAAGCATTTTAGGCTAAATCTGTGTGCTATAGCCCATTGTTTTGGGGGTTGGCCCAGGGTTCGGATGTGCTATGGGTCGAAAATCGATTGGGGCATGCCAGGTAGGCTGGGGATCATCCCAGTATAGTCTGTTTAATTTTTGTGGCCATTTGGGTGGACAAACAGGAAAAACGGTGCAAACCGAGCATTTTCGAGACAAATTTGTGTGTTATAGCCCACGGTCTTAGGGATGGGCCTGGGGTCTAGCCGTGATGTGGGCGAAAAATTGATCGAGTATGCCCAGGAGGCTGGGGATCATCCCTGTATGGTTCGTTAAATTTTTTGTGGCCATTTGGAAGGACAAAGAGGAGACACGGAGTGAACGGGGCATTTTCAGGCCAAATTTATGTGCTATAGCCCACGGTTATGAGGGTGGGCCCAAGGTCCTGGCGTGTTGTGGGCCAAAAATTGATTGAGGCATGCCAAGGTGGATGGAAATTGTCCCAGTGTGGTTTGTTTAATTTTTTGTTGCCATTTTGGTGGACAAACAAGTGAAACGGTGCGAACGGGGTATTTTCAAGCTAAATCTGTGTTCTATAACCTACGGTTTTGGGGGTGGGCCCCAGGTCCAGGTGTGCTATGGGTTTAATATTAACTGGGGCATGGCAGGAAGGCTGGGGATTGTCCTATTGTGGTCCGTTTAATTTTTCATGTCCATTTGGGTAGACAAACAGGCGAAACGGTGTGAATGGGGCATTTTCGGGCCAAATCTGTGTGCTATAGCCCACAGTTTTGGGTGTAGGCCCAGGGTCGGAACGTGCACTGGGCCAAAAATTGATTGGAGCATGCCAGGGAGGCTGAAGATTACCACAGCACAGTCCATTTTAATTTTTCATGGCTATTTAGGTGGACAAACAGGCAAAACGATTAGAACGGGGCATTTTTGCGCCAAATCTGTGTGCTACAGCCACGATTTTGGGCGTGGGGCTAGGGTGCGAGCGTTTTGTACGCCGAAAATTGAATGGGGCATGCCAGGGTGGTTGGGGATCATCCCAGTATGGTCTGTTTAATCTATCATGGCCATTTGGGTTGACAAACAGGCAAATGGTACGAACGAGGCATTTCTTGGCCAAATCTGTGTGCTATAGCCCACGATTTCGAGGGTAGGCCCAGGTTTCGGGCGTGCTTTGGGCTGAATATCAACTGGGGCCTGCCAGCGAGGCTGGAGAACATCCCAGTATGGCCGATTTAATTTTTCGTGGCTATTTAGATGGACAAATAAGAGAAATAGTGCGAATGGAGCATTTTCGAGCCAAATCTGTGTGGTATAGCCCACGATTTTGGGTGTGGGCCTGGGGTTCGGGTGTGTTATGGCCTAAAAATTAACTGGGGTATGTCAAGGAGGCTGGGGATCATCCCAGTGTGGTTTGTTTAATATTTTATGGTTATTTGGGTGGACAAACAGGCAAAATAGTGCAAACAGGGCATTTTCGGGCTAAATCTATGTGCTATAGCCCACTGTTTTGGGGGTGGACCCAGGCTCCAGGCGTGCTGTGGGACAAAAATCGACTAGGGCATGCCATAGAGGCTGAGGATCATCCTAGTATGGTTCATTTAATTTTTTGTGGCTATTTGGGTGGACAAAGTGGCAAATGGTACGAATGGGGCATTTTTGGGCCAAATCTGTGTGCTATAGCCACGGTTTAGAGGGTAGGCCCGGGGTCCAGGCGTGATGTTGGCCGAAAATCTACTGGGGCATGCCAGGGAGGCTGGGGATCATCCCAGTATGGTTTGTTTAATTTTTCATGGCCATTTTGGTGGACAAACAGGTGAAATGATGCAAACGGGGCATTTTCGGGCCAAATGTGTGTGCTATAGCCCACGGTTTTGGGGGTGGACCAGGGCTCCGGGCGTCCTGTGGGACAAAAATTGACTAGGGTGTGCCAGAGAGGCTGGGGATCATCCTAGTATGGTTTGTTTAACTTTTTTTGGCCATTGGGTGGACAAACTGGTAAAATGGTACGAATGGGGTATTTTTGGGCCAAATCTGTGTGCTATAGCCACGGTTTAGGGGGTAGGCCTGGGGTCTAGGCGTTTTGTTGGCAGAAAATCTACTGGGGAATGCCAGGGATGCTGGGGATCATCTCAGTATAGTTTTTTTAATTTTTTATGGCCATTTTGGTAGACAAACAGGTGAAATGATGTAAATAGGGCATTTTCGGGCCAAATCTGTGTGCTATAGCCACGATTTTGGGTGTGGGCCCGGGGTCCGGGCGTGCTGTGGGCCAAAAATTGATGCAGGCATACTAGGGAGGCTGGAGATCATCCCAGTGTGGTCCATTTAATTTTTCATGGCCATTTGGGTGGAAAAACAGGCAAAACAGTGCGAACTGGGTATTTTCAAGCTAAATCTGTGTTCTATAACCTACGATTTTGGGGGTGGGCCCCAGGTCCAGGTGTGCTGTGGGTTTAATATTAACTAGGGCATGCCAGGAAGGTTGGGGATTGTCCTATTATGGTCCGTTTAATTTTTCATGGACATTTGGGTAGACAAACAGGCGAAACGGTGCGAACGGGGCATTTTCTGGCCAAATCTGTGTGCTATAGCCCACAGTTTTGGGGGTAGGCCCAGGGTTCGAGCGTAGACTGGGTCAAAAACTTATTAGAGCATGCCAGGGAGGCTAAGGATTATTGCAGTACAGTCTGTTTTAATTTTTCATGCTATTTAGGTGGACAAACAGGCAAAATTGTGCGAACGAGGCATTTTTGGGCCAAATCTGTGAGCTATAGCCCATGGTTTCGGGTGTGGGCCCGGGGTCTGAGCGTGATGTGGGCTAAAAATCAACCGAGGCATGATAAGGATGCTGGGGATCATCCCGGCGTGGTTTTTTTATTTTTTCGTTCTAATTTAGGTGGACAAACTGACAAAACGGTGTGAATGGGGCATTTTTGGGCCAAATCTATGTGCTATAGCCCACTATTTTGGGGGTGGGCCAGGGTTTCAATCGTGCTTTGGACTAAAAATTGATCGGGGCTTGTCAGGGAGGCTAGGGATCATTCTAGTTTGGTCCGTTTAATTTTTTATGCTAATTTGGGTGGACAAACAAGCAAAGCAGTGCGAACGAGGCATTTTTGAGCGAAATCGTGTGTTATAGCCCATGGTTTTAGGGGTGGGCTCAGGGTTCGGGCATACTGTGGGCCGAAATCGATCGGGGCATGCCAAGGAGGCTGGGGATCATCTCAGTGTAGTCTATTTAATTTTTTATGGCTATTTGCATGGACAAAATAGGTGAAACAGTGCGAATGGGGCATTTTTAGGCCAAATTTGTGAGCTATACCCCACGATTTCGGGGGTGTGCCCGAGGTCTGGGTGTGCTGTGTGGAAAAAAATCAACCGTGGTATGCCAAGGAGGCTGGGGATCATCCAGTATGGTCCGTTTAATTTTTCGTGGCCATTTGGGTGGACAACCAGGCAAAACGATTAGAACGGGGCATTTTCGAGCCAAATCTGTGTGCTATAGCCATGATTTCGGGGGTGGGGCTAGGGTTCAGGCATTTTGTGGGCCAAAAATTGACTGGGGCATGCCAGGGTGACTGGGGATCCTCCTAGTGTGGTCCGTTTAATTTATCATGGCCATTTGGATGGACAAACAGGCAAAACGGTGCGAACGAGGCATTTTTAGGCCAAATCTGTGTGTTATAGCCCACGATTTTGGGGGTAGGCCTTGGGTTCGGGCGTTCTTTGGGCCAAAAATGGATCGAGGCCTAGCAGGGAGGCTGGTGATCATCCCAGTGTAGTCGGTTTAATTTTTCATGGCCATTTAGATGAACAAATAGGCTAAACAGTGCGGACAAAGCATTTTTGGGCTAAACCTGTGTGCTATAGACCACGATTTTAGGTGTGGGCCTGGGGTCCGGGCCTGCTGTGGGCCGAAAATTGACTGAGGCATGCCAAGGAGACTGGGGATCATCCCAGTATGGTCCGTTTAATATTTTATGGCCATTTGGGTGGACAACCAGTCAAAATGGTGCGTACGGGGCATTTTCGAGCTAAATCTATGTACTATAGCCTATGGTTTTAGGGGTGGGCCCGGGGTCTGGGCGTGCTGTGGGTCAAAAATCGACTGGGGCATGTTAGGGTGGTTGAAGATCATCCTAATGTGGTTCTTTTAAATTTTTGTGCCCATTTGGGCGGACAAACAGGCAAAATGGTACGGACAGGGCATTTTAGGCCAAATCTGTGTGCTATAGCCACGGTTTAGGGGGTAGGCCCGGGGTCCGGGCGTGATGTTGGCCGAAAATCTGCCAGGGCATGCCAGGGAGGCTGGGGATCATCCCGGTGTGGTTTGTTTAATTTTCCATGGCCATTTTGGTGGACAAACAGGTGAAATGATGCGAATGGGGCATTTTTGGGCCAAATCTATGTGCTATAGCCCACGGTTTTGGGTGTGGGCTCGGGGTCCGGGCGTACTGTGGGCTAAAAATTTATACAGGCATTATAGGGAGGCTGGAAATCATCCCAGTATGGTCCATTTAATTTTTCATTGCTATTTGGGTGGAAAAATAGGCAAAACGGTGCGAACGGGGTATTTTCAAGCTAAATTTGTGTTCTATAACCTACGATTTTTGGGGTGGGCCCCAGGTCCAGGTGTATTGTGGGTTTAATGTTAACTGGGGCATGCTAGGAAGGCTGGGGATTGTCCTATTATGGTCCGTTTAATTTTTCATGGCTATTTGGGTAGACAAACAGGCAAAACGATGTGAACGGGGCATTTTTGGGCCAAATCTATGTGCTATAGCCCACGGTTTAGGGGGTAGGCCCAGGGTCCGGGCGTGCAGTGGGCCGAAAATTGATCAGGGCATGCCAGGGAGGCTGGGAATTATCGTAGTATAGTCCGTTTTAATTTTTCATGCTATTTAGGTGGACAAACAGGCAAAATGGTGCGAACGGGGCATTTTTGGGCCAAATCTGTGAGCTATAGCACATGGTTTCGGGTGTGGGCCCGCGGTCTGAGTGTGCTGTGGGCTAAAAATCAACCGGGGCATGCTAGGCATACTGAGGATCATCCCAGCATGGTCTGTCTATTTTTTTGTTCCAATTTAGGTGGACAAACAGATGAAACAGTGCGAACGGGGCATTTTTGGGCCAAATCTATGTGCTATAGCCCACGGTTTTGGGGGTGGGCCAGGGTTTCAATCTTGCTTTGGACTAAAAATTGACCGGGGCTTGCCAGGAAGGCTAGGGATCATTCTAGTTTGGTCCGTTTAATTTTTTGTGCTAATTTGGGAGGACAAACAAGCGAAGCGGTGCGAACGAGACATTTTCGGGCCAAATCATATGCTATAGCCCATAGTTTTGGGGGTGGGCTCGGGGTTCGGGCGTGTTGTGGGCTGAAATAGATCGGGGACGTGCCAAGGAGACTGGGGATCATCCTGGTGTAGTCCGTTTAATTTTTTATGGCTATTTTCATGGACAAACAAGTGAAACAGTGCGAATGGGGCATTTTTGAGCCAAATTTGTGAGCTTTACCCCACGGTTTTGGGGGTGTGCTCAGGGTCCGGGTGTTCTGTTTGCAAAAAATCATTCGTGGTATGCCAAGGAGGCTATGGATCATCCTAGTGTGGTCCGTTTAATTTTTTGTGGCCATTTGGGTGGACAAACAGGCAAAACGGTTAGAACGGGGCATTTTCGGGCTAAATCTGTGTGCTATAGCCACGATTTCAGGGGTGGGGCTAGGGTTCAGGCATTTTATGGGCCAAAAATTGATCAGGGCATGCCAGGGTGACTGGGGATCCTCCTAGTGTGGTCTGTTTAATTTATCATGGCCATTTGGGTAAACAAACAGGCAAAACGGTTAGACCGGGGTATTTTTGGGCCAAATCTGTGTGATATAGCCATGATTTCGGGGGTGGGGATAGGGTTAAGGCATTTTGTGGGCCGAAAATTGATCGAGGCATGCCAGGGTGACTGGGGATCCTCCCAGTTTGGTCCGTTTAATTTATCATGTCGATTTGGGTGGACAAATAGGCAAAACAGAGCGAACGAGGCATTTTCAGGATAAATCTTTGTGTTATAGCCCATGATTTTGGGGGTAGGCCTTGGGTCCGGGCGTGCTTTGGGCCAAAAATGGACCGGGGCCTGCCATGGAAGCTGTTGATCATCTCAGTGTAGTCGATTTAATTTTTTGTGGCCATTTAGGTGGGTAAACAGGCGAAACAGTGCAAACGAAGCATTTTTGGGCCAAATCTGTGTGCTATAGCCCATGATTTTAGGTGTGGGCCTAGGGTCCGGGCCTGCCGTGGGTGAAAAATTGACCGAGGCATTCCAAGGGGGCCTGGGATCATCCCAGTATGGTTCGTTTAATATTTTGTCGCCATTTGGGTGGACAAAAAGTCAAAATGGTGCGTACGGGGCATTTTCGAGCTAAATCTGTGTGCTATAGCCTATGGTTTTGGGGGTGGGCCTGGGATCTTGGCATGCTGTAGGTCAAAAATCGATTAGGGCATGCTAGGGAGGTTGGGGATCATCCTTATGTGATTCTTTTAAATTTTTGTGCCCATTTGGGCGGACAAACAGGCAAAATGGTGCGAATAGGGCATTTTGGGCTAAATCTGTGTGCTATAGCCCACGATTTAGGGGGTAGGCCTAGGGTCCAGGTGTGCTGTTAGCCAAAAATCTACTGGGGCATTCCAGGGAGGCTGGGGATTGTCCCAGTATGGTCTATTTAATTTTTAATGTCCAGTTAGGTGGACAAACAGGTTAAACGATGCGAACGGGGTATTTTGGGGCAAAATCTGTGTGCTATAGCCCATGGTTTCGAGGGTGGGCCCGGGGGTCCGGGTGTACTGTGGGACGAAAATATATATAGGCATGCTAGGGAGGCTAGAGATCATCCCAGTATGGTCCGTTTAATTTTTTTGTAGCCATTTGGTTGGAAAGATAGGCAAAATAGTGCGAACGGGGTATTTTCGAGCTAAATTTGTGTCCTATAACCCACGGTTTAGGGGGTGGGCCCCAGTTCCGAATGTGATGTAGGTCAAAAATTGACTGGGGCATGCCAGGGAGGCTATGTATTATCCTAGTATGGTCCTTTTAATTTTTCGTGGCTATTTGGGTCGACAAACAGGCGAAATGGTACGAATGGGGCATTTACGATACAAATCTGTGTGCTATAAAACATGGTCTTGGGGTTTGACCTGGGTTAGGGCATGCTGTAGGCCAAAAATTGATTGGGGCATGCTAGGGAGGCTAGAGATCATCCCAGTATGGTCTTTTTAATTTTTTGTGGCCATTTAGGTAGACAAACAGGCTTAACGGTACAAACGGGGCATTTTTTGGGCCAAATCTTTGTGCTATAGCCCACGGGTTTGGGGGTGGGTTTGGGGGTGGGCTTGGGGTACGGGCATGCAGTGGACCAAAAATCAACTGGGGCATGCCAGGGAGGCTATGTATTATCCTAGTATGGTTCTTTTAATTTTTCATGGCTATTTGGGTCGACAAACAGGCGAAATAGTACGAATGGGGCATTTACGATACAAATCTATGTGCTATAAAACATGGTCTTGGGGGTTTACCTGGGATTTGGGGGTGATGTGCATCGAAAATTGATCGAGGCATGCCCAGTAAGCTGGGGATCATCCCAGTTTGGTCCGTTGAATTTTTCGTGGCCATTTTGGTGGACAAACAGGCAAAACAGTATGAACAGGGCATTTTTAGGCCAAATCTTTGTGCTATAGCCCACGGTTTTAGGGGTGGTCACATTGTTCGGGCATGTTTTAGGCTGAAAATTGATCGGGGAGTGCCAAGGAGGCTGGGGATCGTCCAAGTATGGTCCATTTAATTTTTTGTGGCCATTTGGGTGGACAAACAAGTTAATCTATGCGAACGGGGCCTTTTCAGGCTAAATTTTTGTGCTATAGCCCACGGTTTTGGGGTCGAGCCCGGGGTTAGGGCGTGCTGTAGGCCAAAAATTGATCGGGGCATGCCAGGGAGGCTAGAGATCATCCCAGTATGGTCTTTTTAATTTTTTGTGGCCATTTGGGTGGACAAATAGGCTTAACGGTACAAACGGGGCATTTTTAGGCCAAATCTTTGTGCTATAGCCCACGGGTGTGGGGGTGGGTTTGGGGGTGGGCTTGGGGTCCGGGCATGCAGTGGACCAAAAATCAACTGGGGTATGCCAGGGAGGCTGTGGATCGTCCAAGTGTGGCCCTTTTAATTTTTTGTGGCTAGTTGAGTGGAAAAACAGGCAAAACGGTGCAAACGAGGCATTTTTTGGCCAAATCTATGTGTTATAGACCACAGTATGGGGTGTGGGCTCAGGGTCCGAGCGTGCTGTAGGTCAAAAATCGACTGAGGCATGATAGGGAGGCTACGGATCATCCTAGTATGCTCCATTTAATTTTTCGTGGCCATTTGGGTGGACAAACAGGCAAAACGGTGCGAACGGGGCATTTTCAGGCCAAATCTGTGTGCTATAGCCAATGATTTCAGGGGTAGGCCCACGGTCCGGGCGTGCTGCAGGCAAAAAATTGATCGGGGCACGCCAGGGAGGTTGGGGATTGTCCTAGTATGGTCTGTTTAATTTTTCTTGGTTATTTAGGAAGACAAACAGAAGAAAAGGTACGAACGAGTTATTTTCAGGCCATATCAGTGTGCTATAGCCTACGGTTTTGGGGTGGGAACGGGGTCCGGGCGTATTTCGGGTCAAAAATTGACCGAGCCATGCCAGGGAGACTGGGGATCATCCCAGTGCAGTTCGTTTAATTTTTTTTATGGCTATTTATGTGGACAAACAAGCGAAACGGTGCAAACGGGGCATTTTCAGGCAAAATATGTGTGCTATAGCCTGGGGTTTTGGGGGTGGGCTTGGGGTCCGGGTGTGATGTGGGTCAAATTTGACCGGGGTATGCCAGTGAGGCTGAGGATCGTCCTAGTGTGGTCCATTTAATTTTCCATGGCCAGTTGGGTGGACAAACAGGCGAAACGGTGCGAATGAGGCATTTGTAGGCCAAATTTGTGAGCTATAGCCCATGGTTTCGGGGGTGTGCTCGGGGTCCGGACGTGTTGTGGGTCAAAAATAGACCGGGGCATGCCAAGGAGGCTGGGGATCATCCAAGTATGGTCAGTTTAAATTTTCGTGGCCATTTGGGAGGACAAATTGGTAAAACAGTGTGAACGAGGCATTTTAGGGCCAAATCTGTGTGCAATACGTATGATTTCGGGGGTGGGCCTGGGGTCCGGGTGTGCTGTGGGCTGAAAATAGATCGGGGCATACGAGGGAGGCTGGGGATCATCCCAGTGTGATCTATTTAATTTTTTATGACCATTTAGGTGGACAAACAGGCAAAACGGTGTGAACGGCACATTTTCGAGCCAAATATGTGTGCTATAGCCCACAGTTTTAGGGGTACGTCCGGGGTTCGGGCGTTGTGTAGGCCAAATATTGACCGAGGCATGCCAGGGAGGCTGGGGATTATCCTAGTATGGTCTGTTTAAATTTTTGTGTCCATTTAGGTGCTCAAATAGATGAAACGGGGGGAATGGGACATTTTTGGGATAAATCTGTGAGCTATAGCCCACGATTTTGGGTGTCGGCTCGAGTTCTGGGCATGCTATAGGCCAAAAATTGATCGGGGCATGCCAGGGAGGCTGTGGATCATCCAAGTGTCATCCGTTTAATTTTTTATGCCAATTTTGGTTGACAAACAGATGAAATGGTCCGAACGAGGCATTTTCGAGAAAAAATCTGTGTGCTATAGCCCATAGTTTCGTGGGTGGGCTAGGGATCCGAGTGTGCTTTGGGCTAAAAATTGATCGAAGCATGCCAGGGAGGTTGGGGATCATCCCAGTGTAGTCGTTTAATTTTTCGTTCTAATTTGGGTTGACAAACTGACAAAATGGTGCGAATGGGGCATTTTAGGGCCAAATCGATGTGCTATAACCCATAGTTTTGGAGGTGGGCTTGGGGTCCAGGCATGCTATGGGCTGACAATTGATCTGGACATGCCAAGGAGGCTGGGGATCATCCCAGATGGTCTGCTTAAATTTTTGTGGCCATTTGGGTGGACAAATAGGCAAAATAGTGCAAACGAAACATTTTCAGGCCAAATCTGTGTGCTATAGCCCACGGTTATGGGGGTAGGCCCAGGGTCTGGGCGTGATGTGGGCTGAATATCGATCGAGGCATGCCTAGGAGGCTGGGGATCATCCCATTATGGTCCGTTTATTCTTTTGTGGCCATTTAGGTGAACAAACAAACAAAACAGTGCGAACGGGGCATTTTGGGGCAAAATCTATGAGCTATAGCCCACAGTTTTGGGTGTGGGCTCGGGGTCCGGGTATGCTGTGGGTTAAAAATTGACCGAGGCTTGCTAGCAAGGTTGGGGATCATCCAAGTGTCGTCCGTTTAATTTTTTGTGCCAATTTTGGCAGACAAACAGACAAAACGGTTCGGACGTGGCATTTTTGGGCCAAATCTATGTGCTATAGCCCATGGTTTCATGGGCGGGCTAATGTTTCGAGCGTACTTTAGGCTAAAAATTGATCAAAGCATGCCAGGGAGGTTGGGGGATCATCCCAGTGTGGTCGTTTAATTTTTTTGTTCTAATATGGGTGGAGAAACTGACAAAACGGTGCGAACGCGGCATTTTCAGGCCAAATCTGTGTGCTATAGCCCACGATTTTGGAGGTGGGCTCGGGGTCCAGGCGTGCTATGGGCTAAAAATTGATTAGGGCGTGCAAAGGAGTCTAAGGATCATCCCAGTATGGTCCGCCTAATTTTTCGTGGCCCTTTGGGTGGAAAATGGGTGAAACAGTGCAAACGAGGCATTTTCAAGCCAAATCTGTGTGCTATAGCCCACAGTTTTTGGAGTGGGCCCGTGGTCCAGGCGTTATGTGGGTGGAAATTCGACCAAGGCGTGCCAAGGTGGCTGGGGATAGTCCCAGTATGGTCCATTTATTTTTTGTGGCTATTTGAATGGACAAACAAGTGAAATGGTGTGAACAGGGCATTTTCGGGCTAAATTTGTGAGCTATAGACCACGGTTTTGGGGGTGTGCCCGGGGTCCGAGCGTGTTGTGTGCCAAAAATTGAACGGGGTATGCCAGGGAGGGTAGGATAGTCCCAGTGTGGTCCTTTTAATTTTTCGTGGCTATTTGGGTGGGCAAACAGGCAAAACGGTGCGAACGGAGCATTTTTGGGCCAAATCTATGTGCAATACCTATGGTTTTGGGGGTGGGCCTGGGGTCCGGGCATACTGTGGGCGAAAAATTGACCGGGGCATGAGAGGGAGTCTAGGGATCATCCCAGTGTGATCCATTTAATTTTTTGTGGCCATTTGGGTGGACAAACAGGTAAAATGGTGTGAACGGGGTATTTTCAAGCCAAATCTGTGTGCTATAGCCTACGGTTTTGGGGGTAGCCTTGGGGTCCGAGCATGATGTGGGCCGAATATCAATCGAGGTATGTTAGGGAGGCTGAGGATCATCCTAATGTGGTCTGTTATTTTTTTATGGCCATTTAGGTGAACAAACAGATAAAACGGTGCGAACGGGGCATTTTCAGGCTAAATCTGTGTGCTATAGCCCACGGTTTTGGGTGTGGTCTTGGAGTCTGGGCATGCTGTGGGCCAAAAATTGACTTGGGCATGCCAGGGAGGATGGAGATCGTTCCATTGTGGTCCATTTAATTTTTCATGGCCATTTCGATGGACAAACAAGTGAAATAGTACAAACAGGGCATTTTTGGGCTAAATTTGTGAGCTATAGCCCATGGTTTTGGGGGTGTGCCTAGGTTCCGGGCGTACTGTGTGCCGAAAATTGACTAGGACGTGCTGAGGAAGTTGAGGATTATCCTAGTGTGGTCCGTTTAATTTTTTGTGGCTATTTGGGTGGACAAACAGGCAAAACGGTTCAAACGGAGCATTTTTGGGCTAAATCTGTGTGCTATACCTACGATTTTGGGAGTGCTCCTAGAGTCCGGGCATTTTGGGGGCCAAAAATTGACCGAGGCATGTCGGGGAGAGTGGGGATCATCCCAGTATGGTTCATTAATTTTTTGTCGCTATTTGGGTGGACAAACAGGCAAAATGGTGCGAACGGGGCATTTTCGGGACAAATCTGTGTGCTATAGCCCACGGTTTCAGTGGTAGGATCGGGGTCCGAATGTGCTGTGGGCCAAAAATTGACCGAGGCGAGCCAGGGAGGATGGAGATCATCCCAGTATGGTTCTTTTAATTTTTTGTGCCAATTTAGTTGGACAAACACATGAAATGGTGCGAACGGGATATTTTCATGCCAAATCTGTGTGCTATAGCCTACGGTTTTGGGGGTGGACTTGAAATCCGGGCGTGTTGTGGGATAAAAATCAATCGGGGCATTCCAGGGAGGCTGGGTATCATCCCAGTGTGGTCCGTTTAATTTTTCATGGCCATTTGGATGGACAAACAGGCAAAACGGTGCGAACAGGGAATTTTTGGGCTAAATCTATGTGCTATAGCCCACAGTTTTAGGGGTGGGCCCAGGGACCAGGCGTGCTGTGGGCTGAAAATTGATCAGGGCATGACATGGAGGCTGAGGATCGTTCCAGTGCAGTCTGTTTAATTTACGTGGCCATTTGGGTTGACAAACAGGCGAAACGGTGCGAACGTGGTATTTTAGGCCAAATCTGTGTGCTATAGCCCATAGTTTTGGGGGTGGGCCCGGGGTCCGGGCGTGCTGTATACCGAAAATCGATTGGGGCATCCCAGGGAGTCTAGGGATCATCTCAATATGGTCCGATTAATTTTTCATGGCCATTTGGGTGGATAAACAGGCAACACGATGCAAATGGGGTATTTTCGAGCCAAATTTGTGTGCTATAGCCTATGGTTTTGGGGGTGGGCCTGGGGTCCGGGAGTGCTGTGGGCTAAAAATTGACTGAGGCATGCCAGGGATGCTAGGGATCATCCCAGTATGGTCCGTTTAATTTATCGTGGCCATTTGGGAGGACAAACAAGCGAAACGGTGCGAATGGGGCATTTTTGTGCCAAATCTGTGTGGTATAGCCCACGATTTTGAGGGTGGGCCTGGGGTTCGGGCGTGCTATTAGCCAAAAATTGATAGGGGCATGCCAGGGAGTCTGGGAATCATCCCAGTATGGTACGTTTAATTTATCATGGCCAATTGGATGGACAAATAGGTGAAACGGTGCGAACGGGGCATTTTAGGTCTAAATTTGTGTGCTATAGCCCACAGTTTTGGGGGTGGGCCCGAGGTTCGGGCATGATGTATACCAAAAATTAACCGAGTCTTTCTAGGAGGGCTGGGGATCATCCCAGTATGGTCCGTATAATTTTTGTGGCCATTTGGGTGGACAAATAGGCAAAACGGATCAAATGGGGCAGTTTCAAGCCAAATCGGTGCGCTATAGCCCACGGTTTCGGGCATGGGCCTAGGGTTCGACCATTATGTGGGCCAAAAATTGGTTGGGGCATGCTAGGAAGGCTGGGGTTCATCCCAGTGTGGTCCATTTATTTTTTTGTTGCCATTTGGATGGACAAACAATCAAAACGATGCGAACGGGGCAATTTTGGGATAAATCTGTGTTCTATAGCCCACGGGATTGGGGGTGGGCCCAAGGTCCTGGCATGTAGTGGACCAAAAATCAATCGAGGCATGCCACGGAGGCTGGAGATCATCCCAGTATGGTCTGTTTAATTTTTTATGGCCATTAAAGTGGAGAAACAGGTGAAATGGTGCGAATGAGGTATTTTCAAGCCAAATCTGTGTATTATAGCCCACGATTTTGGGGGTGAACCAGGGATCCGGGCATGCTGTGGGCTTAAAATTGACCAGGGCATGACAGGGAGGCTGGGGATCATCCTAGTGTGCTCCGTTTAATTTTTCGTGGCCATTTGGGTAGATAAACAGGCAAAACGGTGTGAACGGGGCATTTTCGGGCCAAATCTATATGCTATAGCCTTATTATGTGTACCTTCTAGGATTATGGGGGTCTAGTTAGGTTGTAGCTATGTATTTATTTCTATTCTTGAATTATTAACTTTGATTCTCACATTTGCTAGCATAGCGTGTTATTTACATTTCTACTCCACCTTTTTGCCTCTTAATATAAATTCCCACTTTCTTATATTTTTACTTTACTCCACCTTTTTGCCTCTTAATCTAAATTCGCACTTTCTTATACTTTTACTTTAATTTACCTCAGTCAGCCAATGATGCATACTGAGTACCACGTGCTTTGATTGTCATACTATAATTCTGCATTTTTTTCCCTGATACATATCCTAGTATGAGTTATCATCATTGATGGTCACTTAGGGAGGAGTTGCTGATCTTTAAGACCCCACAAAAATTTCTAGCTTAATTTCGTCCTTTAAGCTTGTCATGGGGTCCCAGACTTAGAAAATTCTAGCTAAGTTTCCAAACTCAGTTTATTTTAGCCTTCGAAAGTTGGCAATCTCATTTCATGACCTTAATGTCCTTTAATGGTTTATATTTTTATTAATTCATGATTGGGAAGGTCAATAGGTGTCCCCGAACAAGTTTTGGTGGAGCACATTTAGACCACATTTGGAGTCCCAAAATAGTGGACCAACGCAATCTTGGCGCGCAGCATCGCCAATCGCATTGGTTGATATTGTTGCAGGTTGCAAGAGTCAAATGTATTGAGACACAATACGATCATGGTGTGACGTGTCAAGTATCGCATCGATGCCATCGATGCGCCGCATCGATTAGCTCATCGGTTCCCAATTTTCAGTCATTAAATAACTGCGTCCTTAAGTGTAATTAGGTTTTTTTCCCCCAAACCTTCAGGCCCCATAACACGAAATTTAGCCCTCTTTTGACTAAATACATTCATTATTCCACAATTTCTCAAGAACAAGAAACCCTAGATGATTAATTTCAAGTCAAGAATTCAAGATTTCCTCCATCAACCTTCAAGAAATCATCGACCAAGGTATGACAAGTGTTCATTCATGGATTCCTTTCATCCATGAAGCTCAAGAATCCTTTTCTAAAAGTTGAATAATAAATTTCATGTTATGAGTTGAATTATGTTCATAAGGTTTTTGTTTTATGATTCCACAGATTGAAATCTTTATGTTTTGTTCATGAAACCATGTTAGCATGTAGCTTGAAACCCATGAAATTGAGTTAAATGGTGGAATCATGTTGTATCAATTTGATGATCATGCCTAATACCTAATTTATGCCTTCTTGGTGTTTGACAAAATGCTTGAATGAATGAATTGTGCAATTGAGACTCAATTGTGACCTATATGATGAATCCAAGTTTTACTCTCATGTTCCAAATGACTCCCATGCTAAAGTTATGTCTTGTAGTTGTTTGATGAAAGGCTTATGAGACTAGAATCATGATATTGAGATATGTTAGAATGCATTCCTATTCATGTACAATATCATAGTTATCAAGTGACTCATGTAAATCCCCAATTATTGTATTATGGATTGTTGATGTTGATCATGTATTGAAAAAGTGTCATGTCATGTCATTTTCATGCTATCGAGTCCAGGGGGTATCAATTTATCTGTGTGCCAAGAGCCAGTGTCAGTTTTTAAGATACTCTCAGTCAAGCCATGATCAGTAGAATTCAGTCAGTCATATGACTCAGGAAAACTCAATAAATTTAGTATTAGTTCAGTAATCTCAGTAATCTCAGCAATCTCAGTAATCTCAGTAATCTCAGCAATCTCAGCAATATCAGCAATCTTAGTCAATTATCAGATCTCAATAGTATTCCGTCAGTCAACAAAACTCAGTGAAATCAGTTCAGTTCAGTTCAGTGTCTATTCATATGGGAGTAGGATTCAACATTGAGTGAACCCAAGGATGGGAACACACACTACTAAATTGAGGGTGTAATTCCTAGAAGCAATCCTTGTGTTCCAGAACTATGTAGCCAAAATAGGTTGAGACATCAACACTAGCAGATTGAGGGTTGATGAGGTAGATTAACACTGTCAGATAAGGGTCCCACTATTTTTTTTATGGGGAAATTGCCAGATAAGGGTCACTCACAGCTTGTCCATACTAGTGGCGCGGTATTGGCACCCTTCTAATTGGGGTTACAGATTGGACCCCAACTCACCTATAATATCTTATTTGGGGAATGTTGGTTAGATGACTACTTCCCACAGTCTCAGCTTAGTCTCAGTAATAGAACTCAGATAGTTCTTCAGATTTAGGTCTATCATATGCATTCACTCAGTTCTGTATAGAACTCAGCTAGTTTCATCAGAATTAAGACTATCAAACACAGCCACTTAGTTAATAGTATATTAGTTATACAAACTCATGTTATCAGTATTCAGATTCAGGACTGTCAGCTACAGTTAATCAGATTAGTTCTTCATAATCAGAACTGTCAGAAATAGTCATTTATTTATTAATATCATAATATCAGTCCCTCCATATTCAGTAACTCAGTATAATTAGACTAAGTTATAAGTATCAATAAACTCAGATGCTAGTAAATTATTACTCAAAACTCAGTACTCAGTGTCAGTATGATTTAGTTACTGTCACGTAGTCCTTCATGTCTTCTCATGCAGTCATGTTCATGTTATTCAGTCAGTTATAGTTTATGCATATGAAACCTTTGTATTTAGCCTACCTCACTTGCATTCCGGTACATTCAATCGTACTGACGCATTTGCGCTATGGTGTTTTATACCATAGGTTCCAAAGCACGAGCTCCAGAACATCCTTAGCAGATCAACTTTCAGCAGTCAAAGTCAGTGGTGAGTCCTCATCATTCGAGGACATGATCATTTCATTATTTCAGTACTTAGCTATTAAAGTAGATGGAGTTAGTTGGGGAATTGCCCCATCAACTCCTTATTCATATTTTTCAGATAGTTAGAGGCTTTCAGACTAGATATTTCAGACTATGATATGTTCAAATATTTTATTTTAGTTTTTGGTATTTCTATACCCCGTTCAGATATTGTTTTATTCAGATGTTATTCAGTTTTTAACCTTAGGGCCTTGTAGTTTATATTCCATATATTTTTACAGTATATATATTACAGTTCTAAGTTATAGATATCAGTCATGGGTTAGCTGGTGGTCCTTTGGGATTGCTAGCACCGTATAGCATCCGGGGTACCAGATTTGTGGTGTTACAAAATTAGTATCAGAGCCTAAGGTTCAACAGTGTGTTGTACACCCCACTTATGGACATGAGGCTATGAGATATTTTACGAATAGTTTCCCTTCTTTCAGTATTCATGTCATGTGAGTGAGCACCAGCTCAAGTTAAACTCTTAGTCTAATCTATTTCTCCTTTTTGTTACAAAACATGCCTCCCAAAGGGACTAACAAAAAGAGAATCGAGAATCAATCAGAACCTCTGCTTATATAAGCAGATTCCCTGGACGTGAATACCTTTCATGGCAAATTCAGAATTGGCTCCCTTACCTTATCTTACTCAGTAGTAGCTCAGAGCAATTAGTAGTTTGTTTTCCCATCCCCTTCTTCAACCAATACTCCAGTGCCGAAATTCAGAGATACCAATAGAGATAGGGAGTCAGGCCCTAGACCTTAGGGCAGTATTAGCAGTGCCCAAACTATCCCCTTTGTCAGACTTGTGGTAAGCATTATAAGGGTATATGTTGAGCCAGCAACGATATATGTTTTGAATGTGGGGAGTCAGGCCACAAGGTCTCATACTGTCCTAAGCCCGATCCCCAAAGTCAACATAACCGCCTTTCAGCTCAGTCCGATCGTCCGAATCAGTAAGGTGCCTCTTCCAGTGTCACTAGTGGGCAACATCCAAATAGAATTTATACTTTCCAATCCCGACAAGATCAAGAAAATTTTCCTAATGTAGTCACTGGTACAATACAGATCCTTCATTTGCATGTTTACGCTTTGCTAGATTTCAGGAGCTTCCTTGTCTTTTTTACTCCTTATATATAACAGTTGATTTTGGAGTCGGTCCTGAAATTCTAGCAGAGACCTTTTCAATCTCTACCCCAGTGGGTAAATCTATCATAGCCTAATAGGTATATAGGAGCTGCCCGATTATTGTATCTTAGAAAGACATTTCAGCAGACTTAGTCAAATTAAAGATGACTAATTTTGATGTCATTCTTGGCATGGATTGTCTTTATTTCTTCCATGCCTCAGTCAACTATAGAAACAAAATTTTCCAGTTTTAGTTTCTGATTGAACCCATCTTAGAGGGAAGGGGTAGTACTTCAGTATTTAGGGATCAACTTGTTTCCTATCCACGGGCTAGAAAGATGATATCCAAGGGATGTGTCTACTATCTTGTATAAGTTAAGGACTCTAGTTCCTAAACTCCCAGTCTTGAATCAGTCCTAGTAGTGAATGAATATTTAAATATCTTTCCCGAAGATCTTCTCGGAGTTCCTCCCGAAAGGGAAATAGACCTTAGCATTGGCCAACTTCAGGGTGCCAGTTATTTCTCTAAAATAGACCTCAAATCAGGCTATCATCACCTCAGAGTCAGAGAATGTGCCATTTTGAAAATAGCCTTCAAAACTCGGTATGGTCACTTCCAATTCTTAGTCATGTCCTTTGGTCTTACCAATACCCCAACAACCTTTATGGACTTGATAAACCGTGTGTTCAAGTAGTACTTGAACATGTTCATCATAGTCTTCATAGATGACATCCTCGTCTACTTCCGCAATAAACATGATCATGTAGGCCGTCTCAGAATAGTATTAAAAACCCTCAAAACCCATCAATTATCATGATATCTATTCATGTCCTATATGTTAGCTCTATGATCATCACTCATATTTGTACACGTTAGTGGAAATTATGTATGATTTCAGTTCTCAGTATAAGTAGTCCCAGTTTACTCCACAGTATGAATCATATTCCATAAACACAATTTATATTCACGTACACCCCATAGAATCACTTGTATTTCCAGTTCCTAGTATGAGGGATCCCAGTTTACTCAATAGTACGGATCATGTTCCATGAATACAGAAAATCCAGACTTAGGTTATGTAGCTTATGACTCATACATTCATGACATGCTTTACATTATGCTCAGATCACATGACTCATGATCCACTCTAAGTGATCAGTAAAGCTTAGATCATGTCACATATACCCTCAGTTTAAATCCCTTGATGAATCCGTGATGATGATGTTCCATACCTCAGTGCTCAGTTACAGGTCAATTCAGTAATCGATATTCAGTAAAGAACTCAGATAGTCCTACAGGACCATGGCTTTTAGTTATTAGTTACTTAGCCATCAGGATTTAGTACTTTATTACTAGTTTAAACTTAGTTATCAAAAACTAGCATTCAGTCCCAGTATAAGTCTCAATTATGAACTTAGTTAAAGTCTCTGCTACAGTCTTAGATATATTGCCAGCCTCAGCCTCAGTCCAGAAATTAGATCAGTATCTTAGCTCAGCTTCAGGTTTTCTTAACCATAGCGTATAGTTATAAGTTATTCAGTTATCAGTGTTCCAGTACCTCAGTTTATAAACTATTTTAGAATTATGTTATACGCTTGGTCCTACATTCTCAAATAATACACTTTCATGAATCCATGCTCAGTCACCTCATGATACGCAGTTAGTCCTTACCTCCTATGTATAATACTTTATAGTCTCAGTCCAGTTATTTAGACTAAGTATATTTCAAGTTTACATGCCCAGTATTCAGTTATCAGTCATTCAGTTAGCTAGATAAGTTAACATATATATGTACTCGTGCTTAGTACCCACGCGGATCTTTTTAGTAGTCTCGGGTGATATGTTGTACCAAGGTGGAAAACATAAGTTTTCAGTATGAGTTAGTCAGTCAAGCTAGAAATTTGGTTTAGCAGTTGGGCAGCTAAATTGGAATGGGTTTTTTTCCTATCTTTCCATCCCGCCATACTAACAGAAATCTCAGGGATGTAGCCATTCCAAGATAGAGCATCCTAGTAGATGCAAGCTCAGCTCAGTTCATGTATCATGTCTTAGTTACAAATTCTAGATATTTAGTTTTGATTCAGTTTGTAGGTGCCTTATGCATCGCCCCAGTTTTCCTCAACAGCTCAGTAAAATCAGCGTTCTTCATGGGACTTAGCATCCCAAGGGGGAGATACATTATAAACCCCCAAACTTTCATGAACAAGACCTTCCATTCTTTCTCCTCACTCAATGAATCTTGTTTGGAGTAGCGGTACCCTTAGGTTGACCTCTATCTTTAATCTCATCCATAAATGATGTACTCAAGGGCTTAGATCAGTTCACGATACTCAGACCATGTCACACGTTACAGACTCAGTTATGTTCTTATGTTCCCATTCATACGTGTTCAGTAGAGAATCTCGAGTTCAATATTTATGACTTTATCTAACTAAAGATCTCTCTCATGAAAAGAGTGAAGAGGTTTGGTAAAAAGGGAAAGCTCAATCCCTGATATGTCGGTCCCTTCAAAATTCTTAGTCGCTTCGGTAAAGTAGCTTATGAGCTCGAATTGCCCTCAGATCTAGCCTTAGTTAATCTAGTGTTCCATGTCTTCTTAATCAAGAAGTGCATAGGCTACCCATTAGTTATAATCCTTGTAGAGGGAATAAATGTTCAGAACAGTCCCTCTTATAAGGAAATTCCAGGCGAAATGCTAGACTACCAGATTTATTGACTGAGGAACACAGAGGTCAAAGTTCTTTGGCGAAATCAATCTATTGAGGGAGCTACTTGGGAAGCAAATATGAGGGCCAAGTATCCTCACCTCTTCTTCGCAAAATCAGACTCAGCTTAAGGTAACAGTCCTTCTTAATCTTGTTCAGTTTCATGTTCAGATTTTCATTAAAAACTTGGTATCCATTGCCATTGCATATCCAGTCATATGCTCATGTGTCAGTTCAGACATGTATTCATGTGTCAGCTTAATTATGTATCCATGCATCATATATACATGAATTCAGTTTATTAGTCATGCATCAGATATGCATGTTTAGTATGATACATTAATCTTATCAGTCATGAAATCATGTTTTGGTTATTTATGTCCAGTATGTACTTCAGTTTATATTCTCTCCCATCTCAGTCGGTCTCATTTGAGGATGAATGTTCCCAAGGGAGAGATATTATAGACCCCACAAAAATTTATAGCTTAATTCCGTCCTTCAAGCTTGTCAAGGGGTTCCAGACTTGAAAAATCTAGCTAAGTTTCCAAACTCAGTTTACTTTAGCCTTCGAAAGTTGAAAATCTCATTTCGTGACCTTAATGGTCTATATTTTTGTTAATTCATGATTAGGAAGGTCAATAGGTATCCTCAAATAAGTTTCAGATTTTTCGAAGCTCGTTTAGACCACATTTGGAGTCCCAAAACAGTGGACGAACATGATCTTGGTGCGCCGCATCACCAATCACATTGGTTGATATTGTTGTAGGTTGCTAGAGTCAAAAATACTAAGACACGACGCGATTATGGCATGACGCGTCGAGTATTGCATCTATGTCATCGACGTGCCGCATCGATTAGCGCATCGGTACCTAATTTTTAGTCATTAAATAACCGCATCCTTAAGATTAATTAGGTCTTTCTCCTCCGACCTTCAGCCCTCATAACACGAAATTTAGCCCTATTTTGACTAAATACATTCATTATTCCACAATTTCTCAAGAACAAGAAACCCTAGGTGATTAATTTCAAGTCAAGAATTCAAGCTTTCCTCCATCAACCTTCAAGAAATCATCCACCAAGGTATGCCAAGTGTTCTCATGGATTCCTTTCATCCATGAAGCTCAATAATCCTTTTCTAAAAGTTGAATAATAAATTCCATGTTATGAGTGGAATTATTTTAATATGGTTATTGTTTTATGATTCCTAAGATTAAAATCTTTATGTGTTGTTCATGAAGCCATGTTAGCATGTAGCTTGAAAACCATGAAATTGAGCTGAACGATGGAATTATGTTGTATCAATTTGATGATCATGTCTAAGCCCTAAGTTATGCCTTCTAGGTGTTTGACAAAATTCTTGAATGAATGAATTGTGCAATTGTGACCTATATAATGAATCCATGTTTTACTCTCATGTTCCAAATGACTCACATACTAAAGTTATGTCTTGTAGTTGTTTGGCGAAATGATTATGAGAGTAGAATCATGATATTGAGATATGTTAGAATGCATTCCTATTCATGTACAATATTATGGTTATGAAGTGATCATGAAAATCCCCAATTATTGTATTATGGATTGTTGACATTGATCATGTATTCAAGAGTTTCATGTCATGTCAATTTCATGCTATTGAGTCCTGGGGGTATTTAATACCTGATAATTTAGCTATGTGCCAAGAGCCAGTGTCAGTTTTCAAGATACTCTCAGTCAAGCCATGATCAATAGAATTCAGTCAGTCACATGACTCAGGAAAATTCAATAAATTCAGTATTAGTCCAGTAATCTCAGCAATCTCAACAATATTAGTAATCTTAGTAATCTCAATCAGTTATGAGATCTCAGAAGTATTCTGTCAGTCAACAAAACTCAGTAAAATTAGTTTAGTTCAGTTTAGTGTCTATTTAGATGGGAGTAGGATTCCGCACTGAGTTAACCCAGGAATGGGAACACACACTGCTAGATTGAGGGTATGATTCCTAGAAACAATTCTTGCATCCAGAACTATGTAGCCATCATAGGTTGAAACATCAACACTATCAGATTGTGGGTTGATGAGGTGGATTAACAGTGTTAAATAAAGGTCCCACCATTTTCTTTTGGGGACACTACCAGATGAGGGTCACTTACAGCTTGTCCTTACCAGTGGCGCGGTATTGGCACCCTTCCAATTAGGGTTACAGATTAGACGGCAACTCAGCTATAATATATTATTTGGGGTATGTTGGTTAGATGACTACTTCCCACAGTCTCAGTAATAGGACTTAGATAGTTCTTCAGATTCAAGACTGTCAGACACATTCACTTAGTTTAGTACGAAACTCTGCTAGTTCCATCAGAATTAGGATTGTCAAACACGGTCACTCAGTTACCAGTATATCAGTTATACAAAACTTATGTTATCAGTATTCAGATTCAGGACTGTCAGGTATAGTCAATCAGATCAGTTCTTCATAACCAGAACTGTCAGAAACAGTCATTTATTTATCAGTAACATAATATCAGTCCATACATATTTAGTAAATCAATATCAGTAGACTCAGTTATTAGTATTAGTAAACTCATATGCTAGTAAATCAGTACTCAGAACTCAGTACGCAATGTTAGTATGATTTCAGTTACAGCCATGTATTCATGTATGTATTCTCACACAGTCATGTTCATGTTATTCAGTCAGTTATAGTTCATGCATATGAACACTTTGCATTCAGCCTACCTTACTTGCATACCAGTATATTCAATCTTACTGACGCATTTGTGATATGGTGTTTTATACCATAGGTTCCAAAGCACGAGCTCCATAGCATCCTTATTAGATCAGTTTTTAGCAGTCAGAGTTAGTGGTGAGTCCTCATCATTCGAGGACATGATCATGTCATTATTTCAGTACTTATCTATTACTGTAGATGGAGTTATTTGGGGGATTGTCCTATCAACTCCTTAATTAGATTTTTCAGACAGAGACTTTTATACTAGATGTTTCAGATACAGTATGTTCAAACGTTTTATTTCAGTTTTGGGTATTTCTATACCCTGTTTAGATATTATTTTATTCAGATGTTATTTAGTTTGAAACCTTAAGGCCTTGTAGTTTATATTCAGCATATTTTTACCGTATATATATTACAGTGCTCAGTTACAGATATCAGTCATGGGTTAGCTGGTGGTCCTTCGAGATTGCTAGCACTGTGTAGCGTCTAGAGTACGAAGTTCGAGGCGTTACATGATCAGAGATCAAGATGATCTTTCAATATTTGGAGTTGATCCCTCTTGTTCTGTTCTAGTACTAGCCTTATTTTGTATCTTTAGAAAACTTTGTATATCTTTTTTTACACTTTTCTAGTACTCCTTTTATATAGTGACTCTTGTACTTGTCTTACCAAGTCTTGGGGGATTTAATTTGAGTATTTATCCCCTTCTCCTCTTTTTGTATACCACACTTATGTATATTTCCCTCATAGTCACTTCAAATTACTGTTTTATCCCTATGTATCTCTCTTTCGTTTGATACCATGTTACGCATTGTTCTGGGCTATGGCATTAGCTTACATAATGGCGGGTTAAAGTAGGTGCTATTATGACCCATGTTTTTGGGTTATGATACCCCAAAACCTTTTTGTATTCATGAAGAACAGTCTTCACACATGAAACTTGCAACATCTAAAAGCGTTAAAAAGACCATAACTCTCTCATACACCTTAAAATTCAATGATTCTTGTTTCTATAGCTTCCAAATCATAGTACAGATCCAATGGTTCACCTAAAACATACATTAGATGTCATTTGTGCCATATTATTTTATTTATCCCTAAAACTCATAAAAATAAAAAATAATAAGTGCGACGCAACACTAACTCAATCAAATCTTGTTAGTGTCTAACAAAATCTTGCAGAGCAGTCCAAAATCATTTTACAAACCTATTGGAATTATTAATAATCAATATAAGGTCGTCTTCATTAAATGTTGTTTCTGGTCAACCTACTTCCTCAAGTCAACCAGATATCTAACTTATCCAAACCACTATAGAGCCCCTCATGACCAATGCTAAACATCCGACTAAGTCATACATCAGCTTCTATCCTTAGTAGAATCACCAAAACTCAAATCCAATCTATTTAACCCACAATAATGATTTTGGTCAAACATATCAATTTTAATTTTTAAAAACTAGAGACTCTTCTCAGAAACGCATCTGATCACCTTGAAAATCATGTCACCAATTTCGACAAGTCATAAGAGAATAATAAAGATACAAAGAGTCAAAATGAAAAAAAGGTTTTAAAAGTACTAAGATACCATGTGAGTCATTACATAAGCATCATTCATAATATTTGAATGTTTTTGGCATGAATCGAAGACAAATGTGCTTCATATTTTGAAACATCAGACATTCTGAGTTATTTGAAAATTGATTAATACATATTTTTACCTTCTGAAAATGCATCATGCAAGTGTCCTACTAAGTTACTTCTTTTTGACACAGTTGATGTGTCAGTGTTTTGATGGCACATTTGAGGCTTTCAATTAGGAATAATTATAAGTTCTTAAGAAAATATTGTTTTATAATTCTTTGTGCATTGTTGACACCTAATTTTTATCCTCCACAACTAAATTTAATCCTGAGTTTCTTCAGTTTTTAATAAACCAAAATAATTATTTCATCCAAATAAAAAATAACTTAAAATATTTTTCGTACGTGATTTTGTCATTTTAAGTAGCGATTATATACTATCATGTTCAGTTATATGAGATTATATAATTAGTTACTTAAATATTTATTTTACAAAATATCGGATTTAATTAAGGCTTATCTTGAAAATAAATTTAAATGATTAAAATCTTATGTTAAATATAATTTATTCTCAAAAATAATTTATTTGGATAAATATGCATTCATTTTATTAAATCAAGAAGCTCGAGATAAAAAAAAAAGTATTAATTTAATTTAGCCAATCTATTAGATTTGACCATAATTGAAAATTGGTCATAATTGCAATGCAATTCGTCAATTAATTTTTAAATTGGTCAAAATAAATAAATATG